>NC_069502.1:146940254-147033203 GCF_027579735.1 Bombina bombina | reverse complement strand
CAAGGGAAGGTTCCACATGTCTCACTTATCTTCAAACCAAATAAAGAGACAGGCATTCTTACATTGTGTAGAAGACCTGTTAAAGATGGGAGTGATACACCCAGTTCCAACTGTGGAACAAGGTCAGGGGTTTTACTCAAATCTGTTTGTAGTTCCCAAAAAAGAGGGAACTTTCAGACCAATTCTGGATTTAAAAAAGATATAAGGAGGGTGGTGCATATAGAACATACACCACACTCCTAGGGGGCACTAACAATAAGCAGCAAACAGTAAGCAGATATATACAGATAATTAAGAGAATATACAATAAACCTAGCACACTTATATCAGATTATTAGAGATGATATGCTCACAAGTGGACCCAGATGATATTGGTATAATCAAATAACAAAATGTCCACACAAAGAATAATCCAAAAGAAAGAAGGCAGCTCTCTGTCATAGGACGGTGATCCTGGTGTGGCGTGATCTATAAGAGAAAGAAGCACAGAGGCGCCAACATGGCCTAGTAACGTCACGGCAGTCGGATACAAAACATCAGCAGGATAGGAAATATACTCACAAGCGTAGCGCACCCAAATGGTGCTATTGTGGCAGCCTGGAACATCAAACAGTGGTCCAGCTCACTGGTGTCTCCAGCCAGATAGAGATGATCCTTGGCGAGGGCCTATCCTATGATGCCTATAAGGGCAAAAAAGGCACACACATAGCCCAGTAACGTTTGTACACCAGATAAAAAAGGATTCAAGGTTGTACTTACAGGAAACAAAGCACCACCAGGTGCAATATCAGCAGTACTGGGACCTCTCAGCCGCCCAGTGGACTGTGGAATCCAATTTGCAGGATGCAGAAAATCACCACTTTGGAAGATAGAACTAGCACACACACACTGTCACTGTGACTATCTCTGAGTCTGCTGTCACACTCTTTCTGCTGTTTCTCGGTCACATTTCCTGGAATCGGGTGGAAGGTGAACGTAGAAAAGAGTTCCCTGTCTCCGTCGACAAGAGTTCCCTTTTTGGGAACAATAATAGATTCTTTAGAAATGAAGATCTTCTTGACAGAGGTCAGAAAGTCAAAGCTTCTAAACGCTTGTCAAGTTCTCTCTATTCTGCAGCCTTCCATAGCTCAGTGCATGGAAGTAGTAGGGTTGATGGTTGCAGCAATGGACATAGTTCCTTTTGCTCGAATTCATCTAAGACCATTACAACTGTGCATGCTCAAGCAGTGGAATGGGGACTATACAGACTTGTCTCCAAAGATTCAAGTAGACCAGATAACCAGAGACTCACTCCGTTGGTGGTTGTCACAGGATCACCTGTCTCAGGGAATGAGTTTCTGCAGACCAAAGTGGGTCATTGTCACGACCGACGCCAGTCTATTAGGCTGGGGCGCGGTCTGGGACTCCCTGAAAGCTCAGGGTTTATGGTCTTGGGAAGAGTCGCTTCTCCCGATCAACATCCTGGAACTGAGAGCGATATTCAATGCCCTCCGGGCTTGGCCTCAACTAGCGAAGGCCGGATTCATAAGATTCCAGTCAGACAACATGACGACTGTAGCTTACATCAACCATCAGGGGGGAACAAGGAGTTCCTTGGCGATGAGAGAGGTATACAAAATCATCAAATGGGCGGAGGATCACTCCTGCCACCTATCTGCAATCCACATCCCAGGAGTAGACAACTGGGAGGCGGATTATCTGAGTCGTCAGACTTTCCATCCGGGGGAGTGGGAACTCCACCCGGAGGTGTTTGCCCAGTTGACTCAATTATGGGGCATTCCAGACATGGATCTGATGGCGTCCCGTCAGAACTTCAAGGTTCCTTGCTACGGGTCCAGATCCAGGGATCCCAAGGCGACTAGTGGATGCATTAGTGGCGCCTTGGTCGTTCAACCTAGCTTATGCGTTTCCACTGTTCCCTCTCCTTCCCAGGCTTGTAGCCAGGATCAAACAGGAGAAGGCCTCGGTGATTCTGATAGCTCCTGCGTGGCCGCGCAGGACTTGGTATGCAGACCTGGTGAATATGTCATCGGCTCCACCATGGAAGCTACCTTTGAGACAGGATCTTCTAGTACAAGGTCCATTCGAACATCCAAATCTAGTCTCTCTGCAGCTGACTGCTTGGAAATTGAACGTTTGATTTTATCCAAGCGTGGGTTTTCAGATTCAGTGATAGATACTCTGGTCCAAGCCAGAAAACCTGTGACTAGAAAGATTTACCATAAAATATGGAAAAGATATATCTGTTGGTGTGAATCCAAGGGATTCTCCTGGAATAAGATTAAAATTCCTAAGATCCTCTCCTTTCTACAAGAAGGTTTGGATAAGGGATTGTCAGCGAGTTCTCTAAAAGGACAGATTTCTGCTTTATCTGTCTTGTTACACAAACGACTGGCAGCTGTGCCAGATGTACAAGCTTTTGTACAGGCTTTGGTCAGAATCAAGCCTGTTTACAGACCCTTGACTCCTCCTTGGAGTCTAAATTTAGTTCTTTCAGTTCTTCAAGGGGTTCCGTTTGAACCCTTACATTCCATAGATATCAAGTTACTATCTTGGAAGGTTCTGTTTTTGGTTGCTATCTCTTCTGCTAGAAGAGTTTCTGAATTATCTGCTTTGCAGTGTGATCCACCCTATCTGGTGTTCCATTCAGATAACGTTTTGCGTACCAAGCCTGGTTTTCTTCCAAAAGTTGTTTCCAACAAGAATATTAACCAGGAAATAGTTGTTCCTTCTCTGTGTCCGAATCCAGTTTCAAAGAAGGAACGTTTGTTACACAATTTAGATGTAGTCCGTGCTTTAAAGTTCTATTTAGAAGCAACAAAGGATTTTAGACAGACCTCATCCTTGTTTGTCGTTTACTCTGGTAAGAGGAGAGGACAAAAAGCTACTGCTACCTCTCTTTCTGGCTGAAAAGCATTATCCGATTGGCTTATGAGACTGCCGGACGGCAGCCTCCTGAAAGAATCACAGCTCACTCCACTAGGGCTGTGGCTTCCACATGGGCCTTCAAGAACGAGGCTTCTGTTGATCAGATATGTAAGGCAGCGACTTGGTCTTCTCTGCACACTTTTGCCAAATTTTACAAATTTGATACTTTTGCTTCTTCGGAGGCTGTTTTTGGGAGAAAGGTTTTGCAAGCCGTGGTGCCTTCTGTTTAGGTAACCTGATTTGCTTCATCCGTGTCCTAAAGCTTTGGTATTGGTTCCCACAAGTAATGGATGATGCCGTGGACCGGACACACCAATGTTGCAGAAAACAGAATTTATGCTTACCTGATAAATTGCTTTCTCCAACGGTGTGTCCGGTCCACGGCCCGCCCTGGTTTTTTAATCAGGTTTGAAAAATTTCTTTCTCTATATACTACAGTCACCACGGCACCCTATAGTTTCTCCTTTTTTCTCCTAACCGTCGGTCGAATGACTGGGGGGCGGAGCCTGAGGAGGGGCTATATGGACAGCTTTTGCTGTGCTCTTTGCCATTTCCTGTTGGGGAAGAGAGTATTCCCACAAGTAATGGATGACGCCGTGGACCGGACACACCGTTGGAGAAAGCAATTTATCAGGTAAGCATAAATTCTGTTTTGCCTATAGACGTAATAGGACGATTGGCAATATGATTTCTACTACCAAGCTTCCTTCCACTACCTTAACTCAGTCTACATGGCTAACAAATAAGGGCATATATAAACGCCATAACAGAGAATGTGTGGCCTGTGAGAAGGTAGAGCAAGGAGGAATGTTCAGATCATCAGCCACAAGTTTTACCTATGCAAAGAATATGTGCATGAATTGCAGATCTACCCACGTAGTCAACCTCATTACATGTGGAGAATGTGACAAACAATACACAGGTATGACGACACATGAGGTAAGATCACGAATTAGAGAAAACCTATCTAGTATTAGATTTGGCAAGGCTAGCACACCCTTAGTCCAACATTTTGCGCAATTTCATAAAAAACACATTTAGATGGACCTGCATTGAAAGGGTTCATATCCCCCTAAGGGGAGGGAACAGAGAAAAACGCTTGGCTAAACAAGAAATTTACTGTATCTTCACTTTGAAGACCAGGTATCCGTCTAGTTTGAACTCCAGCTATGACCTTATCAACTATTGGCAATAATAAAATACATAGGTCATGGAACTTACGTGACAAAATAAATTTAACATACACCACAAGGAACCCAATGTCCAACCTAGGCTTTGTTCTAGAATAGCCAATAGTATTTATCCTTCCTTCAAGTTAATCTAACACACTAATTACAATCTGCATTCATGAGTGAGACAACTAGACACTTATAGCAAAAACTCTTGTTATGACAGAGCTATTTATGACATAGATTGGTTTCTAGTAGTTAATACTATATTAATCGAATAATTGCCTCAGATAACCTATTCACTCCTTTTGAGGAGAGTCTACTATAATTTTAATCTTAGAGGCTGAGTCTATTTTAGACAGGCATTTATTCGTCTAACATGTATAGGTTAGGTCATCAAGGTTCTGTTTAATAGAAAACACAAATCTATACAGGGTTTGCCAGTAGCTACGGTGACGTTATATATAATTTATGTTTTATTATTATTATAACTGCTAACTCCGGATATAGGAGTTTTATTAGCACTGCTTTAACTATGTGTTTATCTTCTCTATTCTAATTTTTCTATTTGGTTTGTAGTATCACCCTGTTATTTGTGTTCCTATTTATATACATTGGCCTGTGTTGAATATCTGCTATGGATTTTCATTATCCCTGAAAGAATGTCAAGCGTAATCTGTTATCTAAATTTGATACCATGACATAGTACTATTCCCACTGTTGTAGTATTGTTACAATGTAAAGCAGCTACTTTTAGCTTTGACACTATTATTACTCTCCTCCCTCCCATGTGGGAATCACAAGCAAAACAATGATTGGATGGAGGTGTGTCTCAATTAACCAATAAGGGTGAGTCTGTTTCTATAAGAAATGGGAAACCCATCTTTTTGCTACATATGTGTTATTAGCTTTTAAATTTATACCATTAAATTCCAGTTTTATTATAAATAATATTTTTGTGCTCCGCTTCAAATTCTTTTTCATTTGCCCATTTCTTCATACATGTTAATTTGACAAATTGACTTTCTAGGCAGTATGGCACCCTAGGAAAAAGAATTTACCCCATGGTGGCATACCATTTCCAAAAGTAGATACAGGTATACCTCACTTTACAGCGCTTCGCTAATACAGCGCTTTGTGGAGTTGAAGTTCAACCTCCAAGGATTTTGAAACAGTGCTGTAATTATTGTGAGATTGCGAGAAAAGTGACTGGCACCATTTTCCTATGCTTATTTCACTTTGTTTACAGCATTACAGTGCAATCTGTGTCTCAGTGCTATAGTCTGCAAATTTTACTACAGTAATAGTCACAGGTACCGTATTTATTGAATGCTGTGCTAGTGTTAAACTAAACGTAGCACTATTGCACCCCTAATATATGTTAGTTCAATCGTGTTTTCAAGTTTTTAAACACACTGGCAAGTGAAAAGAAAGCTAAAACTGCCTAGTTTCACTTTAAGGCGGTTTTCACTTTACAGCGGCGCTCCGGTGCCTAGCCCGCTGTATGAGCGGGGTATACCTGTAACTAAGGCTATTCTAAATGTGGTATTTTGAGTTGTTTTGTTTAGCTAATTTACCGTGACCTTATAGTGGCTGGGCTTAACATAAAAAGGAACAGGCCATGGTCAGGGGATCCATGAAGTCAGCGTAGTCTAATAAGTTGGGACAAGCTGAGGTAAAGAATAATAAAATAAATCAATTAGACAGTCGATTGAATCAGGGGGGGAACTACAGGGGGTGCAGAGGTTGCAATTGCGACTGGGCCCCTTAGGGGCCCAGCTTAAAAAAAAATTCAATAAAAAACGTTGACCTGCCACTGCCAGCACTGATATCATGCGAGTGAGACATGATGCTTCACTAGTAACTCTGACTACAGGGGTTAGAGTTTCTGTTTTACCCATTGGTGTTTATTTATGTGTGTGTGTGTGTATGTATGTGACTGTGTGTGTATTTATGCATATATATGTTTATGGAACCAGCAAATTACAGACCTTGTTACTACAGCATGGAGGGGCGGGGGGTAAACAGTGTCACTATACAGTACCACTATATACAGTTGGGGGGGGGGGGGCTGGACTATGTCACAGACTACTGTGGTCACTTTATAAAGTACTGGGGCGGGTAGGGTCAGGCCAGCCATCTCACCGGCAGATTACAGACTGTGTCACTAACTCACTATATACAGTAATAGGGGGTCAGGCCATCTCACAGACTCTGGGTACAGTGTACCTCCTTTTGCAGACATGTAATCTGATTCACATTAATTTTTCTGTGTTAAATGTAAAAAAATAAATAAAAATATATATATAAAATTCACCTTTTTTTGCGGGGGGGGGGTCTTCTTAGATTCTTGCACCTGGGCCCTGTGGTTTAGTTACGCCTCTGGTTTGAATCAATAGTTAAACTCTGTATGGAAGATTCTGACACAGTCTGTAGTACATAGACCACGTAGTAGCTAGAGTCCCTCCTAACTATTTTTTTGTAATCGATTCTGCACCTTTTTTGGGTTGACTTTTGCAGGCTGTAGGAGTATCTTAGAATCAAAGTGGTTACCGCAAAGTTTCTGGACAGTCTCTGATTCATATGTGGGTGGATTAGGGGTCTGGTTAAACAAAATATCTGAAAAAAATCTTTAGTGTAAATTCCAGGAAAGTGTATGGCTTCCCAGTGTTTGCTTTATGTACAGCACATATGAATTATAGACCATCTGAATTAAGTATACTGTAATTCTTTTACAAAGATATAACAAGTCCACGGATTTCATCCTTACTTGTGGAATATTAACCTCCTGCTAACAGAGCTGTATATATATATATAGCCCTTCCCCTCCACCCTCAGTCATTCTCTTTGCCTGTGTTATACTAGGAAGACATGGTAAAGTGAGGTGTTAGTTTTAGTTTCTGAGCTTTCAGCATTACAGTGTGATTTGCCTTATCTCATATTTCATTCTGATAAGGTGGTTTTACGTACCAAACCTGGGTTCCTTCCTAAGGTTGTTTCGAATAAGAATATTAATCAGGAAATTGTTGTTCCTTCCTTGTGTCCTAATCCTCCTTCTAAGAAGGAGCGTCTGTTACAAAACTTGGACGTGGTCCGTGCCTTAAAGTTTTACTTACAGACAAGGATTTCTGTCAGTCATCTTCATTATTCATTGTTTATTCTGGATAGCGTAGGGGTCAGAAATTTACGGCTACCTCTCTTTCTTTTTGTCTGAGAAGTATCATCCACCTGGCATATGAGACTGCTGGACAGCAGCCTCCTGAAAGAATTACGGCTCATTCTACTAGGGCTGTGGCTTCCACATGGGTTTTTAAAAATGATGCATCTGTGGAACAGATTTGTAAGGCTGCGACTTGGTCGTCCCTTCACACTTTTTCCAAATTTTACAAATTTGATACTTTTGCTTCTTCTGAGGCTTTCTTTGGGAGAAAGGTTCTTCAAGCAGTGGTGACTTCCGTTTAGGTTCCTGTCTTGTCCCTCCCTTTCATCTGTGTCCTATTGCTTTGGTATTGGTTTCCCACAAATAAGGATGAAATCCGTGGACTCATCATATCTTTGTAAAAGAAAACTAAATTTATGCTTACCTGATAAATTACTTTCTTTTACGAGTCCTTTGCACCTTTTTAGCCTTTCCTTTTCTCTTCCTATAACCTTCGGCCAAATGACTGAGGGTGGAGGGGAAGGGGAGGGGCTATATATACAGCTCTGCTGTGGTGCTCTTTGCCACTTCCTGTTAGCAGGAGGTTAATATCCCACAAGTAAGGATGAAATCCATGGACTCGTCATATCGTAAAGAAAGTAATTTATCAGGTAAGCATAAATTTAGTTATTTTGTAGCAGACTTTGTTCTTGCACTAAACCAGATATGGTTGTATGAGTTGATCAGCTAAATCTACTACCCTCATATATTTGCTGTACTGAACAATGCACTTTAGTTTTTGGATTTGTGCATCCTTTCCGCTGACAGACACTGGCACTGTAGTTTCATCATGCATTGTGGACAGCATATTCACGTTTTTTTTTCTCAGTGTACAGAAGGGCCAGCACTTCATCAGCTGTGACTCTACGGTTTTTGCCGTATGTCAGCTTCTGGGGAAAACCTGTGCGATTTTTGCGCACTGTGCCACAGGCTAGGGTTTCAAAATAAAATATATTATTAAAAAATCTAAGGTGGTATAGTAGTTATACAGCCATAGATGGTAGCCTTTGTTCAGCAAGGGTAGGAGGAGATCCCACACAATCTTGCTAGTTTTGCCAATAGAATCTGGGCAACCAGGTGGATCAAGATAGCTATATTTCCCTTCATAAATGTGAAATGCCCAGCTCCAACTTTTTTTTTATTTTTTTTTATTTATAATCACAAAACACTTGACATATCAAGTTCCGATAGCAGTGGCAATTTCAAGAAAAAGTACATCAGACAACAACAGAAATAACATTTTTTACATAATATAAAATGAAAATCTTGATCGGCCTTTTACAATTTATAAATTAATCTATAATCTAACTACAAATCCGGATCAAAGCCTGACCAAAAAATAGTTTTTACCACTTATGTCAGTGTTGAGGAGGTTTTTAAGAATAAGCCTAATATTCATCACACACAGCCCTAAACATAACATAAACCAACAAAGAAAAAAGGAAACCGACCTCCTCCACTCCACAGATCAAATTGTTATCAAATAATAGACTGAATTAGGTTACAAATCCAATCAAACCTAAATGCGAATTATTGTCCTGGATCCCGGACCGGGCAAATCCATTGTACAGGAAATTGACCTGATAGAACCAAGTCCTGAAAACTTTTAGAATTAAATAAGGAGGCTAACATCTGTTTTTGAATTGGGGCTGGGAAAGTTAAATTATTGGGAGCCAATTGTTAAAAAAAAATCCAGCAATATTTCTCTTGTAAAGGTGTATCCAATCCACGGGTTCATCCATTACTTGTGGGATATTCTCCTTCCCAACAGGAAGCTGCAATAGGACACCCACAGCAGAGCTGTCTATATAGCTCCTCCCCTAACTGCCACCCCCAGTCATTCTCTTGCAGCTCTCGACAAGAAAGGAAGTATCAAGAGAGATGTGGTGACTTAGTGTAGTTTTTACCTTCAATCAAAAGTTTATTTCTTTCATGTAATTAGCAAGAGTCCATGAGCTAGTGACGTATGGGATATACATTCCTACCAGGAGGGGCAAAGTTTCCCAAACCTTAAAATGCCTATAAATACACCCCTCACCACACCCACAATTCAGTTTTACAAACTTTGCCTCCGATGGAGGTGGTGAAGTAAGTTTGTGCTAGATTCTACGTTGATATGCGCTCCGCAGCAAGTTGGAGCCCGGTTTTCCTCTCAGCGTGCAGTGAATGTCAGAGGGATGTGAGGAGAGTATTGCCTATTTGAATGCAGTGATCTCCTTCTACGGGGTCTATTTCATAGGTTCTCTGTTATCGGTCGTAGAGATTAATCTCTTACCTCCCTTTTCAGATCGACGATATACTCTTATATATACCATTACCTCTGCTGATTCTCATTTCAGTACTGGTTTGGCTTTCTACAAACATGTAGATGAGTGTCCTGGGGTAAGTAAATCTTATTTTCTGTGACACTCTAAGCTATGGTTGGGCACTTTGTTTATAAAGTTCTAAATATATGTATTCAAACATTTATTTGCCTTGACTCAGAATGTTCAACATTCCTTATTTTTCAGACAGTCAGTTTCATATTTGGGATAAATGCATTTGTTTCAATCATTTTTTCTTACCTTAAAAAATTTGACTTTTTCCCTGTGGGCTGTTAGGCTCGCGGGGGCAGAAAATGCTTCATTTTATTGCGTCATTCTTGGCGCGGACTTTTTTGGCGCAAACATTTTTTTCTGTTTCCGGCGTCATACGTGTCGCCGGAAGTTGCGTCATTTTTTGACGTTTTTTTGCGTCAAAAATGTCGGCGTTCCGGATGTGGCGTCATTTTTGGCGCCAAAAGCATTTAGGCGCCAAATAATGTGGGCGTCTTTTTTGGCGCTAAAAAATATGGGCGTCACTTTTGTCTCCACATTATTTAAGTCACATTATTTATTGCTTCTGGTTGCTAGAAGCTTGTTCACTGGCATTTTTTTCCCATTCCTGAAACTGTCATTTAAGGAATTTGATCAATTTTGCTTTATATGTTGTTTTTTTCTTTTACATATTGCAAGATGTTCCACGTTGCAACTGAGTCAGAAGATACTTCAGGAAAATCACTGCCCAGTGCTGGAGCTACCAAGCTAAGTGTATCTGCTATAAACTTTTGGTATCTGTTTCTCCAGCTGTTGTTTGTATTGCATGTCATGTCAAACTTATTAATGCAGATAAAATTTCCTTTAGTACTGTTACATTACCTGTTGCTGTTCCGTCAACATCTAATTTTCAGAGTGTTCCTGATAACATAAGAGATTTTATTTTTTAAATCCATTAAGAAGGCTATGTCTGTTATTTCTCCTTCTAGTATACATAAAAGTCTTTTAAAACTTCTCTTTTTTCAGATGAATTTTTAAATGAACATCATCATTCTGATACTGATAATGGTTCTTCTGGTTCAGAGGTTTCTGTCTCAGAGGTTGATGCTGATAAATCTTTGTATTTGTTCAAGATGGAATTTATTCGTTCTTTACTTAAAGAAGTATTATTTGCATTAGAAATAGAGGATTCTGGTCCTCTTGATACTAAATGTAAACGTTTAAATAAGGTTTTTAAATCTCCTGTAGTTATTCCAGAAGTGTTTTATCTCCCTGATGCTATTTCTGAAGTAATTTCCAGGGAATGGAATAATTTGGGTAATTTATTTACTCCTTCTAGACGTTTAAGCAATTATATCCTGTGCCATCTGACAGATTAGAGTTTTTTGGGACAAAAATCCCTAAGGTTATGGGGCTGTCTCTACTCCTGCTAATGTACTACTATTCTTACGGCAGATAGTACTTCATTTAAGGATCCTTTAGATAGGAAAATTGAATCCTTTCTAAGAAAAGCTTACTTATGTTCAGGTAATCTTCTTAGACCTGCTATATTTTTAGCGGATGTTGCTGCAGCTTCAACTTTTTGGTTAGAAGCTTTAGCGCAACAAGTAACAGATCATAATTTTATAGCATTATTATTATTCTATAACATGCTAATAATTTTATTGGTGATACCATCTTTTGATATCATTAGAGTTGATGTCAGGTATATGTCTCTAGCTATTTTAGCTAGAAAAGCTTTATGGATTAAACTTGGAATGCTGATATGTCTTCTAAGTCAACTTTGCTTTCCCTTTCTTTCCAGGGTAAATAATCATTTTCGTTCCTTTCCTCACAACAAGGAACAAAAGCCTGATCCTTCATCCTCAGGAGCGGTATCAGTTTGGAAACTATTTCCAGTTTGGAATATATCCAAGCCTTATAGAAACCTATAGCCAGCTCCTAAGTACCTATGAAGGTGCGGCCCTTATTCCAGCTCAGCTGGTATGGGGCAGATTACGTTTTCTTCAAAGAAATTTGGATCAATTCCGTTCTCAATCTCTGGTTTCAGAACATTCTTTCAGAAAGGTACAGAATTGGCTTCAAGTTAAGGCCTCCTGCTAAGAGATTTTTTTCTTTCCCGTGTCCCAGTTAACACAGCAAAGGCTCAGCATTTCTGAAATGTGTTTCAGATCTAGAGTTGGCTGGAGTATTTATGCTAGTTCCAGTTCTGGAACAGGGGCTGGGGTTTTATTTTATCTCTTCATTGTACCAAAGAAGGTCAATTCCTTCAGACCAGTTCCGGATCTATCATTATTGAATCGTTATGTTAGGATACCAACATTCAAGATGGTTACTGTAGGACTATCCTGCCTTTGGTTTAGCAAGGGCATTATATGTCTACAATAGATTTACAGGATGTGTATCTGCATATTCCGATTCATCCAGATCACTTTTAGTGTCTGAGATTCTCTTTTTAGACAAGCATTACCAGTTTTTTGGCTCTACCGTTTGGCCTAGCCTCAGTTCCAAGAATTTTTTTCAAAGGTTCTCGGTGCCCTTCTTTCTGTAATCAGAGAACAGGGTTTTGGTATTTCCTTGTTTGGACGATATCTTGGTACTTGCTCAGTCTTCTCATTTTCGAAGAATCTCATACGAATCGACTTGTGTTGTTTCTTCAAGTTCATGGTTGGAGGATCAATTTACCAATCAATTCATTGATTCCTCAGACAAGGGTAACCTTTTTAGGTTTCTAGATAGATTCAGTGTCTATGACTCTGTCCTTGTCAGACAAGAGAAGTTTAACATTGATCAGCTTGTCAAAACCTTCAGTCACAATCATTCCCTTTGGTAGCCTTATGCATGGAAATGTTGGGTCTTAGGACTGCCGCATCAGATGCGATCTCCTTTGCTCGTTTTCACATGCGACCTCTTCAGCTCTGTATGCTGAACCAATGGTGCAGGGATTACTCAAAGATATCTCAATTAATATCTTTAAACCAATTTTACGACACTCTCTGACATGGTGGACAGATCACCATCGTTTAGTTCAGGGGGCTTCTTGTTCTTCCGACCTGGACTATAATCTCAACAGATGCAAGTTTTACAGGTTGGGGAGCTGTGTGGGGGTATCTGACGGCACAAGGGGTTTGGGAATCTCAGGAGGTGAGATTTCCGATCAATATTTTGGAACTCTGTGCAATTTTCAGAGCTCTTCAGTCTTGGCCTCTTCTGAAGAGAGAGTTGTTCATTTGTTTTCAGATAGACAATGTCACAACTGTGGCATACATCAATCATCAAGGAGGGACTCACAGTCCTCTGGCTATGAAAGAAGTATCTCGAATTTTGGTTTGGGCGGAATCCAGCTCCTGTCTAATCTCTGCGGTTCATATCCCAGGTATGGACAATTGGAAAGCGGATTATCTCAGTCGCCAAATGTTGCATCCGGGCGAATGGTCTCTTCACCCAGAGGTATTTCTTCAGATTATTCAAATGTGGGAACTTCCAGAAATAGATCTGATGGCTTCTCATCTAAACAAGAAACTTCCCAGGTATCTGTCCAGATCCCGGGATCCTCAAGCGGAGGCAGTGGATGCATTATCACTTCCTTGGAAGTATCATCCTGCCTATATCTTTCCACCTCTAGTTCTTCTTCCAAGAGTAATCTCCAAGATTCTGAAGGAATGCTCGTTTGTTCTGCTGGTAGCTCCGGCATGGCCTCACAGGTTTTGGTATGCGGATCTTGTCCGGATGGCCTCTTGCCAACCGTGGACTCTTCCGTTAAGACCAGACCTTCTGTCTCAAGGTCCTTTTTTCCATCAGGATCTGAAATCCTTAAATTTAAAGGTATGGAGATTGAACGCTTGATTCTTGGTCAAAGAGGTTTCTCTGACTCTGTGATTAATACTATGTTTCAGGCTCGTAAATCTGTATCCAGAGAGATATATTATAGAGTCTGGAAGACTTATATTTCTTGGTGTCTTTCTCATCATTTTTCTTGGCATTCTTTTAGAATACCGAGAATATTACAGTTTCTTCAGGATGGTTTAGATAAGGGTTTGTCCGCAAGTTCCTTGAAAGGACAAATCTCTGCTCTTTCTGTTCTTTTTCACAGAAAGATTGCTATTCTTCCTGATATTCATTGTTTTGTACAAGCTTTGGTTCGTATAAAGCCTGTCATTAAGTCAATTTCTCCTCCTTGGAGTTTGAATTTGGTTCTGGGGGCTCTTCAAGCTCCTCCATTTGAACCTATGCATTCATTGGACATTAAATTACTTTCTTGGAAAGTTTTGTTCCTTTTGGCCATCTCTTCTGCCAGAAGAGTTTCTGAATTATCTGCTCTTTCTTGTGAGTCTCCTTTTCTGATTTTTCATCAGGATAAGGCGGTGTTGCGAACTTCTTTTGAATTTTTACCTAAGTTGTGAATTCCAACAACATTAGTAGAGACATTGTGGTTCCTTCATTATGTCCTAATCCTAAGAATTCTAAGGAGAAATCGTTGCATTCTTTGGATATTGTTAGAGCTTTGAAATATTATGTTGAAGCTACTAAGTCTTTCCGAAAGACTTCTAGTTTATTTGTTATCTTTTCCGGTTCTAGAAAGGCCAGAAAACTTCTGCCATTTCTTTGGCATCTTGGTTGAAATCTTTAATTCATCTTGCCTATGTTGAGTCGGGTAAAACTCCGCCTCAGAGGATTACAGCTCATTTTACTAGGTCAGTTTCTACTTCCTGGGCGTTTAGGAATGAAGCTTCGGTTGATCAGATTTGCAAAGCGGCAACTTGGTCCTCTTTGCATACTTTTACCAAATTCTACCATTTTGATGTATTTTCTTCTTCTGAAGCAGTTTTTGGTAGAAAAGTACTTCAGGCAGCGGTTTCAGTTTGAATCTTCTGCTTATGTTTTTCATTAAACTTTATTTTGGGTGTGGATTATTTTCAGCAGGAATTGGCTGTCTTTATTTTATCCCTCCCTCTCTAGTGACTCTTGTGTGGAAAGATCCACATCTTGGGTAGTCATTATCCCATACGTCACTAGCTCATGGACTCTTGCTAATTACATGAAAGAAAACATAATTTATGTGAGAACTTACCTGATAAATTCATTTCTTTCATATTAGCAAGAGTCCATGAGGCCCGCCCTTTTTTGTGGTGGTTATGATTTTTTTGTATAAAGCACAATTATTCCAATTCCTTATTTTATATGCTTTCGCACTTTTTTCTTATCACCCCACTTCTTGGCTATTCGTTAAACTGAATTGTGGGTGTGGTGAGGGGTGTATTTATAGGCATTTTAAGGTTTGGGAAATTTTGCCCCTCCTGGTAGGAATGTATATCCCATACGTCACTAGCTCATGGACTCTTGCTAATATGAAAGAAATGAATTTATCAGGTAAGTTCTCACATAAATTATGTTTTTTAAACGGTACCGGCGTTGTACTGTTTTTACTCTCAGGCAGAAATTGGAAGAAGACTTCTGCCTGGAGGTTTGATGATCTTAGCGGTTTGTAACTAAGGTCCATTGCTGTTCTCACACATAACTGAAGAGTATGGAAAGAAAACTTCAGTTGGGGGGACGGTCTGCAGATTGCCTGCTTTGAGGTATGTTCAGTATATTTTTTTCTAGAGAGATAAGGTCTAGAAAATGCTGACAGTGCCTGGTATATTTAAGGTAAGCCTGATACAGTGATTTAACAACAACTGGGATCATGCTTGCAAAAAGGGATAATATTCATGTTAATACCTATATTACTTAGTGTAAAAACGTTTTTTCTCTGAGGGTGATAAATCTTTATTTGGGGCCTAGTTTCCACATGGCTTGTTAGATTACTCCTAGGAGTACTTTCTTTCATGTAATTAGCAAGAGTCCATGAGCTAGTGACGTATGGGATATACATTCCTACCAGGAGGGGCAAAGTTTCCCAAACCTTAAAATGCCTATAAATACACCCCTCACCACACCCACAATTCAGTTTTACAAACTTTGCCTCCTATGGAGGTGGTGAAGTAAGTTTGTGCTAGATTCTACGTTGATATGCGCTCCGCAGCAGGTTGGAGCCCGGTTTTCCTCTCAGCGTGCAGTGAATGTCAGAGGGATGTGAGGAGAGTATTGCCTATTTGAATGCAATGATCTCCTTCTACGGGGTCTATTTCATAGGTTCTCTGTTATCGGTCGTAGAGATTCATCTCTTACCTCCCTTTTCAGATCGACGATATACTCTTATATATATACCATTACCTCTGCTGATTTTCGTTTCAGTACTGGTTTGGCTTTCTACAACATGTAGATGAGTGTCCTGGGGTAAGTAAGTAAGCTTATTTTCTGTGACACTCTAAGCTATGGTTAGGCACTTTTTTATAAAGTTCTAAATATATGTATTCAAACATTTATTTGCCTTGACTCAGGATGTTCAACATTCCTTATTTTCAGACAGTCAGTTTCATACTTGGGATAAATGCATTTGTTTCAATCATTTTTTCTTACCTTAAAAAATTTGACTTTTTCCCTGTGGGCTGTTAGGCTCGCGGGGGCAGAAAATGCTTCATTTTATTGCGTCATTCTTGGCGCTGACTTTTTTGGCGCAAATTTTTTTTTCTGTTTCCGGCGTCATACGTGTCGCCGGAAGTTGCGTCATTTTTTGACTTTTTTTGCGTCAAAAATGTCGGCGTTCCGGATGTGGCGTCATTTTTGGCGCCAAAAGCATTTAGGCGCCAAATAATGTGGGCGTCTTTTTTGGCGCTAAAAAATATGGGCGTCATTTTTGTCTCCACATTATTTAAGTCTCATTATTTATTGCTTCTGGTTGCTAGAAGCTTGTTCACTGGCATTTTTTTCCCATTCCTAAAACTGTCATTTAAGGAATTTGATCAATTTTGCTTTATATGTTGTTTTTTCTTTTACATATTGCAAGATGTTCCATGTTGCAACTGAGTCAGAAGATACTTCAGGAAATTCACTGCCCAGTGCTGGAGCTACCAAGCTAAGTGTATCTGCTATAAACTTTTGGTTTCTGTTTCTCCAGCTGTTGTTTGTATTGCATGTCATGTCAAACTTATTAATGCAGATAAAATTTCCTTTAGTACTGTTACATTACCTGTTGCTGTTCCGTCAACATCTAATTTTCAGAGTGTTCCTGATAACATAAGAGATTTTATTTTTTAAATCCATTAAGAAGGCTATGTCTGTTATTTCTCCTTCTAGTATACATAAAAGTCTTTTAAAACTTCTCTTTTTTCAGATGAATTTTTAAATGAACATCATCATTCTGATACTGATAATGGTTCTTCTGGTTCAGAGGTTTCTGTCTCAGAGGTTGATGCTGATAAATCTTTGTATTTGTTCAAGATGGAATTTATTCGTTCTTTACTTAAAGAAGTATTAATTGCATTAGAAATAGAGGATTCTGGTCCTCTTGATACTAAATCTAAACGTTTAAATAAGGTTTTTAAATCTCCTGTAGTTATTCCAGAAGTGTTTTCTCTCCCTGATGCTATTTCTGAAGTAATTTCCAGGGAATGGAATAATTTGGGTAATTCATTTACTCCTTCTAAACGTTTAAGCAATTATATCCTGTGCCATCTGACAGATTAGAGTTTTGGGACAAAATCTCTAAGGTTAATGGGGCTGTCTCTACTCCTGCTAAACGTACTACTATTCCTATGGCAGATAGTACTTCATTTAAGGATCCTTTAGATAGGAAGATCGAATCCTTTCTAAGAAAAGCTTATTTATGTTCAGGTAATCTTCTTAGACCTGCTATATTTTTAGCGGATGTTGCTGCAGCTTCAACTTTTTGGTTAGAAGCTTTAGCGCAACAAGTAACAGATCATAATTTTATAGCATTATTATTATTCTATAACATGCTAATAATTTTATTTGTGATACCATCTTTTGATATCATTAGAGTTGATGTCAGGTATATGTCTCTAGCTATTTTAGCTAGAAAAGCTTTATGGCTTAAAACTTGAAATGCTGATATGTCTTCTAAGTCAACTTTGCTTTCCCTTTCTTTCCAGGGTAATAAATTATTCGATTTTCAGTTGGATTCTATTATCTCAACTGTTACTGGAGGGAAGGGAACTTTTTTACCAAAGGATAAAAAAAATCTAAGGTAAATTTAGGTCTAACAATCATTTTCGTTCCTTTCCTCACAACAAGGAACAAAAGCCTGATCCTTCATCCTCAGGAGCGGTATCAGTTTGGAAACCATTTCCAGTTTGGAATATATCCAAGCCTTATAGAAACCTGTAGCCAGCTCCTAAATACCCATGAAGGTGCGGCCCTCATTCCAGCTCAGCTGGTATGGGGCAGTTTACGTTTTCTTTTAAGGTACAGAATTGGCTTCAAGTTAAGGCCTCCTGCAAAGAGATTTTTTTTCTTTCCCGTGTCCCAGTAAACACAGCAAAGGCTCTGCATTTCTGAAATGTGTTTCAGATCTAGAGTTGGCTGGAGTAATTATGCCAGTTCCAGTTCTGGAACAGGGGCTGGGGTTTTATTCTATCTCTTCATTGTACCAAAGAAGGTCAATTCCTTCAGACCAGTTCCGGATCTATCTATATTGAATCGTTATGTAAGGATACCAACATTCAAGATGGTAACTGTAGGACTATCCTGCCTTTTGTTTAGCAAGGGCATTATATGTCTACAATAGATTTACAGGATGCATATCTGCATATTCCGATTCATCCAGATCACTTTTAGTTTCTGAGATTCTCTTTTTAGACAAGCATTACCAGTTTTGTGGCTCTACCGTTTGGCCTAGCGTCAGCTCCAAGAATTTTTTTCAAAGGTTCTCGGTGCCCTTCTGTCTGTAATC
This sequence comes from Bombina bombina, assembly GCF_027579735.1. Classification (NCBI taxonomy): domain Eukaryota; kingdom Metazoa; phylum Chordata; class Amphibia; order Anura; family Bombinatoridae; genus Bombina; species Bombina bombina. The sequence goes on along the minus strand of NC_069502.1, from coordinate 147,014,819 downwards.
AGAGAACAGGGTTTTGGTATTTCCTTTTTTGGACGATATCTTGGTACTTGCTCAGTCTTCACATTTTCGCAGAATCTCATACGAATCGACTTGTGTTGTTTCTTCAAGATCATGGTTGGAGGATCAATTTACCTATCAGTTCATTGTTTCCTCAGACAAGGGTAACCTTTTTAGGTTTCCAGATAGATTCAGTGTCTATGACTCTGTCCTTGTCAGATAAGAGAAGTTTAACATTTATATCAGCTTGTCAAAACCTTCAGTCACAATCATTCCCTTTGGTAGCCTTATGCATGGGAAATTTTAGGTCTTAGGACTGCCGCATCGGATGCGATCTCCTTTGCTCATTTTCACATGCGACCTCTTCAGCTCTGTATGCTGAACCAGTGGTGCAGGGATTACACAAAGATATCTCAATTAATATCTTTAAACCGATTATACGACACTCTCTGACATGGTGGACAGTTCACCATCGTTTAGTTCAGGGGGCTTCTTTGTTCTTCCGACCTGGACTATAATCTCAGCAGATGCAAGTCTTACAGGTTGGGGAGCTGTGTGGGGGTCTCTGACGGCACAAGGGGTTTGGGAATCTCAGGAGGTGAGATTACCGATCAATATTTTTGAACTCCGTGCAATTTTTAGAGCTCTTCAGTCTTGGCCTCTTCTGAAGAGAGAGTTGTTCATTTGTTTTCAGATAGACAATGTCACAGCTGTGGCATACATCAATCATCAAGGAGGGACTCACAGTCCTCTGGCTATGAAAGAAGTATCTCGAATTTTGGTTTGGGCGGAATCCAGCTCCTGTCTAATCTCTGCGGTTCATATCCCAGGTATAGACAATTGGGAAGCGGATTATCTCAGTCGCCAAACGTTGCATCTGGGCGAATGGTCTCTTCACCCAGAGGTATTTCTTCAGATTGTTCAAATGTGGGAACTCCCAGAAATAGATCTGATGGCTTCTCATCTAAACAAGAAACTTCCCTGGTATCTGTCCAGATCCTGGGATCCTCGGGCGGGGGCAGTGGATGCATTATCACTTCCTTGGAAGTATCATCCTGCCTATATCTTTCCGCCTCTAGTTCTTCTTCCAAGAGTATTCTCCAAGATTCTAAGGAATGCTCGTTTGTCCTGCTGGTAGCTCCAGCATGGCCTCACAGGTTTTGGTATGCGGATCTTGTCCGGATGGTCTCTTGCCAGCTGTGGACTCTTCCGTTAAGACCAGACTTTCTGTCGCAAGGTCCTTTTTTTCCATCAGGATCTCAAATCCTTAAATTTTAAGGTATAGAGTTTGAACGCTTGATTCTTGGTCAAAGAAGGTTTCTCTGACTCTGTGTTTAATACTATGTGACAGGCTCGTAAATCTGTATCTAGTGAGATATATTATAGAGTCTGGAAGACTTATATTTCTTAGTGTCTTTCTCATCATTTTTTCTTGGCATTCTTTTTGAATACCGAGAATTTTTCAGTTTCTTCAGGATGGTTTAGATAAAGGTTTGTCCGCAAGTTCCTTGAAAGGACAAATCTCTGCTCTTTCTGTTCTTTTTTCACAGAAGGATTGCTAATCTTCCTGATATTTAATTGTTTTGTACAAGCTTTGGTTCGTATAAAACCTGTTATTAAGTCAATTTCTCCTCCTTGGAGTTTGAATTTGGTTCTGGGGGCTTTTCAAGCTCCTCCTTTTGAACCCATGCATTCTTTGGTCGTTATATTACTTTCTTGGAAAGTTTTGTTTCTTTTGGCCATCTCTTCTGCCAGAAGAGTCTCTGAATTATCTGCTCTTTCTTGTGAGTCTCCATTTCTGATTTTTCATCAGGATGAGGCGGTGATGCGAACTTCTTTTGAATTTTTTACCTAAGGTTGTGAATTCTAACAACCTTAGTAGAGAAATTGTGGTTCCTTCATTATGTCCTAATCCTATGAATTCTAGGAGAAATCATTGCATTCTTTGGATGCTGTTAGAGCTTTGTATTATTTGTCATCTTTTCCGGTTCTAGAAAAGGCCAGAAAGCTTCTGCCATTTCTTTGGCATCTTGGTTGAAATCTTTATTTCATCATGCTTATGTCGAGTCGGGTAAAACTCCGCCTCTAAGGAATACAGTTCATTCTACTAGGTCAGTTTCTACTTCCAGGGCGTTTAGGAATGAAGCTTCGATTGATCAGATTTGCAAAGCAGCAACTTGGTCCTCTTTGCATATTTTTTCTAAATTCTACCATTTTGATGTGTTTTCTTCTTCTGAAGCAGTTTTTGGTAGAAAAGTACTTCTGGCAGTGGTTTCAGTTTGAATCTTCTGCTTATGTTTTTCATTAAACTTTATTTTGGGTGTGGATTATTTTCAGCAGGAATTGGCTGTCTTTATTTTATCCCTCCCTCTCTAGTGACTCTTGTGTGGAAAGATCCACATCTTGGGTAGTCATTATCCCATACGTCCCTAGCTCATGGACTCTTGCTAATTACATGAAAGAAAACATAATTTATGTAAGAACTTACCTGATAAATTCATTTCTTTCATATTAGCAAGAGTCCATGAGGCCCGCCCTTTTTTGTGGTGGTTATGATTTTTTTGTATAAAGCACAATTATTCCAATTCCTTATTTTATATGCTTTCGCACTTTTTTCTTATCACCCCACTTCTTGGCTATTCGTTAAACTGAATTGTGGGTGTGGTGAGGGGTGTATTTATAGGCATTTTAAGGTTTGGGAAACTTTGCCCCTCCTGGTAGGAATGTATATCCCATACGTCACTCGCTCATGGACTCTTGCTAATATGAAAGAAATTAATTTATCAGGTAAGTTCTTACATAAATTATGTTTTTTTAAGGCTCTCTGACTTTGAGTGCATGGTGGGAGGGGCCTATTTTAGTTTTCAGTCTGAGACATCCAGCTTCCCTGAAGGAGTCCTCTGGCTTATAGGACCTCTATAGAGGGTTTTGTTCCTGCAAAAATAGTTTTTAAGGGCAGGTAGGAGCCACAGCAGAGCTGTGGCAGTGTGTTTGACTGTTTGTTAACAGGTTTAATGTTTTTCTAATTCGTTTTTGGGCCTGAGGGGTTAATCATCCATTTGCAAGTGGATGCAATGCTGCTTTAGCCCCTTATACTGTAAAAAATTTCGTAGAGTTTACTAATTTTTTTCACTGTTTTGCAGTTTATGTGGTAGTTTTTTTCTCTTAAAGGCACAGTACAGTTTTTTATTATTGCTTTTTTCACATTTATTAAAGTGTTTTCCAAGCCTGCTGGTCTCATTACTAGTCTGTTAAACATGTCTGACATAGAGAAAACTCTTTGTTCATTATGTTTAGAAGCCATTGTGGAACCCCCTCTTAGAATGTGTACCAAATGCACTGACCTTTCTATAAGTTATAAAGACCATATTATGGCTTTTAAAGATTTATCACCTGAGGTTTCTGAGACTGACAAAAGGGAGGTTATGCCATCTAGCTCTCCCCACGTGTCAGAACCTATAACTCCCGCTCAAGGGACGCCAAGTACATCTAGCGCGCCCAATGCATTTACTTTACAAGACATGGCGGCAGTTATGCATCATACCCTCACAGAGGTATTGTCCATACTGTCAGGGTTACAAGGAAAGCGAGACAGCTCTGGGGCTAGAACAAATACAGAGCTCTCTGACGCTTTAGTAGCTATGTCTGATATACCCTCACAATGTGCAGAAGTTGAAGCAGGAGAGCTTCTATCTGTGGGTGACTTCTCTGATTCAGGGAAGGCGTTACTTCAGTCTGACTCTGAAATGACAGCATTTAAATTTAAGCTTGACCACCTCCGCGTGTTGCTCAGGGAGGTTTTAGCGACTCTGGATGACTGTGACACCATTGTAGTCCCAGAGAAATTGTGTAAAATGGACAAATACTTTGCAGTGCCTGTTTACACTGATGTTTTTCCAATCCCTAAGAGGTTTTCAGAAATTATTACTAAGGAATGGGATAGACCAGGTGTGCCGTTCTCTCCCCCTCCTGCTTTTAAGAAAATGTTTCCTATAGATGCCGCTACACAGGACTTGTGGCAGACGGTCCCTAAGATGGAGGGAGCAGTCTCTACCCTAGCTAAGCGTACAACTATTCCTGTCGAAGACAGTTGTGCTTTCCTAGATCCTATGGATAAGAAATTAGAGGGTTTCCTTAAGAAAATCTTTATACAACAAGGTTTTATTCTCCAGCCTCTTGCATGCATTGCCCCAGTCACTGCTGCAGCGGCTTTCTGGTTCGAGTCTCTGGAGGAGTCTTTACAGGTAGAGACCCCGTTGGATAATATCCTTGACAGGCTTTAACCTCTTAAATTAGCCAATTCATTTATTTCTGACGCCGTTTTTCATTTAACCAAGCTAACGGCTAAAAATTCAGATTTTGCCATTCAGGCGCTATGGCTTAAATCCTGGTCAGCTGATGTCACTTCAAAGTCTAAACTTCTCAAGATCCCCTTCAAAGGGCAGACCCTATTTGGGCCTGGACTGAAGGAGATAATTTCTGATATTACTGGAGGAAAAGGCCACGCCCTTCCCCAGGATAGGTCCAACAAGTTAAGGCCCAAACAGACTAATTTTCGTTCCTTTCAAAACTTCAAGAGTGGCGCAGCTTCATCTTCTTCTACAAAACAAGAGGGAAATTTTGCCCAGTCCAAGCCAGTCTGGAGACCTAACCAGGCTTGGAACAAGGGGAAACAGGCCAAAAAGCCTGCTGCTGCCTCTAAGACAGCATGAAGGAGTAGCCCCCGATCCGGGACCGGATCTAGTGGGGGGCAGACTTTCTTCGCCCAGGCTTGGGCAAGAGACGTTCAGAATCCCTGGGCTCTGGAGATTGTTTCCCAGGGATATCTTCTGGATTTCAAAGCTTCATCTCCAAAGGGGAGATTTCATCTCTCACAATTATCTGCAAACCAGATAAAGAGAGAGGCATACTTACATTGCATTCAAGACCTACTAGTTATGGGAGTGATCCACCCAGTTCCAAAGGAGGAACAGGGGCAGGGCTTCTATTCAAATATGTTTATAGTTACCAAGAAAGAGGGAACTTTCAGACCAATCTTGGATCTCAAGATCTTAAACAAATTTCTCAGGGTCCCATCCTTCAAGATGGAGACTATTCGAACCATCCTACCTCTGATCCAGGAGGGTCAATATATGACTACCGTGGATTTAAAGGATGCTTATCTACATATTCCGATACACAGGGATCATCATCAGTTTCTCAGGTTCGCCTTCCTAGACAGGCATTACCAGTTTGTGGCTCTTACGAAGGTTCTAGGGTCCCTTCTGGCGGTTCTAAGACCGCGGGGTATTGCAGTAGCCCCTTACCTAGACGACATCCTGATACAGGCGTCAACTTTTCAAATCGCCAGGTCCCATACGGACGTTGTTCTGGCATTCCTAAGGTCTCACAGGTGGAAGGTGAACAAAGGAAAGAGTTCTCTCTCACAAGAGTTTCCTTCCTAGGAACTCTGATAGATTCAGTAGAAATGAAGATTTATCTGACAGAGGTCAGGTTGTCAAAACTTCTAACTCCCTGCCGTGCTCTTTATTCCATTTCTCGTCCGTCAGTGGCTCAGTGTATGGAGGTAATCGGATTAATGGTAGCGGCAATGGACATAGTTCCCTTTGCCCGCCTACATCTCAGACCACTGCAACTTTGCATGCTCAATCAGTGGAATGGGGATTACACAGATTTGTCCCCTCTACTAAATCTGGATCAAGAGACCAGGGATTCTCTTCTCTGGTGGCTATCTCGGGTCCATCTGTCCAAGGGAATGAGTTTCCGCAGGCCAGAATGGACTATAGTAACGACAGATGCCAGGCTTCTGGGCTGGGGTGCAGTCTGGAACTCCCTGAAGGCTCAGGGTTCGTGGACTCAGGAGGAGGCCCTCCTTCCGATAAACATTCTGGTACTAAGAGCAATATTCAATGCTCTTCAGCCTTGGCCTCAGCTAGCTGCGGTCAGGTTCATCAGATTTCAGTCGGACAACATCACGACTGTAGCCTATATCAACCATCAGTGGGGAACAAGGAGCCCCCTGGCAATGTTGGAGGTTTCAAAGATAATTCTATGGGCAGAGGTTCACTCTTGCCATCTCTCAGCTATCCATATCCCAAGAGTAGAGAACTGGGAGGTGGATTTTCTAAGTCGGCAGACTTTTCATCCGGGGGAGTGGGAGCTCCATCCAGAGGTATTTGCCCAGTTGATAAAACTTTGGGGCAAACCAGAACTGGATCTCATGGCGCCTCATCAGAACCCCAAGCTTCCTTGTTACGGGTCCAGGAATCCCAAGGCAGTGCTGATAGATGCTCTAGCAGCGCCCTGGTCCTTCAGCCTGGCTTATGTGTTTCCACCGTTTCCTCTTCTCCCTCGTCTGATTGCCAAGATCAAGCAGGAGAGAGCTTCGGTGATCTTGATAGCCCCTGCGTGGCCACGCAGGACTTGGTATGCTGATCTGGTGGACATGTCATCCTTTCCACCATGGACTCTGCCGCTAAGGCAGGACCTTCTACTTCAAGGTCCCTTCAAACATCCAAATCTAATTTCTCTACGTCTGACTGCTTGGAGATTGAACGCTTGATTCTATCAAAGCGTGGTTTTTCCGAATCTGTCATTGATACCTTAATTCAGGCTCGAAAGCCTGTTACCAGGAAAATGTATCATAAGATATGGTGTAAATATCCTCATTGGTGTGAATCCAAGGGTTACTCATGGAGTAAGTTCAGGATTCCTAGGATATTATCTTTTCTCCAAGAAGGATTGGAGAAAGGTTTGTCAGCTAGTTCCTTAAAGGGACAGATTTCTGCTCAGTCTTTTGCACAAACGTCTGGCTGAGGTTCCAGACGTTCAGGCGTTTTGTCAGGCTTTAGTTAGGACCAAGCCTGTGTTTAAACCTGTTGCTCCGCCATGGAGTTTAAATTTAGTTCTTAAAGTTCTTCCAGGGGTTCCGTTTGAACCTTTGCATTCCATAGATATTAGCTTTTATCTTGGAAAGTTCTGTTTTTAGTAGCTATCTCCTCGGCTCAAAGAGTTTCTGAGTTATCTGCTCTACAATGTGATTCCCCTTATCTGATTTTCCATGCAGATAAGGTAGTGTTACGTACCAAACCTGGGATTCTTCCTAAGGTGGTATCTAATAAGAATATCAATCAGGAGATTGTGGTGTGGACTTCCGGCTGGGGGCGGAGCAGGCAGGTAGCATGCAGGTAGCGTGCAGGTAGCTACCAACTGCTCTGTTTTCCTCTCTAAAGGGATGGTTAATATTCTCCAGCCACTCGTAGTAAGCCTTGTCCTAGGATGTCTAGCTAGGACCGGCTGTGGATCTTCGGATCACGGCTAGGAAGTCTTCTGGAGGCTGAATAGCTCTTTCGCTAAGAGCACCTTTATAAGCTGTTACGCTTTTACTAAACACCGGCTGCTTTATGAGTATGTCTTAAAAGGGAGACGGCGGCCTGGCAAGACTGACACCCGGCTGAGCCTTTACAGACTGAAGCAACTTGAAAATCTTCTATTGTGACTCTAGCTATATCGGGGTTCGTCCTAAAAGAACTTTGCAGTATACACAATTACTATATGCTGGATGGCTCTGTGAGAGGCAAGGTTATTAAGCGGAGGCGTATCATCTTCGGCTTTTCGAACCCACTCTGTAAAGGCGAAAACTTTACCTGCTTAAGACCATGCTTTGAGGCATTTTAGAGGCGGTGCCTTACAAGGTGTGCGTGTTCACCTCCGATCCTGGTATCGGTTCCACTAAGTTCCCGGAGCTCGGATCCTGCAAGGGGCACGGCAGCATGGTCTGGAAGGACAGACCGGCTTGAGCTTTCAGTGCTATCGTAGCGTGGAGTGTTCCCAGCACAGAGTTTGGATCGGAACCACCTCACCTGGAATAGAGGTCAGCATTGCCGGCTGGAGTACAAGGTTCCGGATCTCCACAAGACCGTTATTGGCTACCTGATGATTGAGTTGGGCATAGCTTCTAAAAGGTGACGGTGCTGGAAGCAAAGCGGAGCGCAGCTTAATTACTACAGATCTTCAATTGGCTAACGGCAGAGAGTGGGTAAGACAGGCTATCTAGCCTTTTTCAGGATATTAGACTAACTAGTGCATAAGAGTGATAGCACGAAGTCCTGGAAAAGAGAGCAGGTTCTGTTTCTTTTTTTTCTCTTATGCATGATTTATGGTTATCCCGGCTACTTAGAGATTCTGCATAACTGTTACAACTCATCAGGGCTTTGAAACCTGTGAGAGAGGACTTGGACTGTGAGTCTGCATATTGCAAAGACGGGACTTTCATGAGTCGTATATAATAAGCTGGCTAAGAAAAAAACTGATTATTTATTGCCTTATTGTCTCTTTTCTAGGTAATGCCTGATGTTCGCCATAGTAGACAAGGCTAATTAGACAGCAGAATGTACGGTCTAAGCTAAAGTTGAGGGGTTACTATGATCTGTTTAAGATACTTTTTGTGCTGTATATTGCCTGATGTAATCTGCATGCCTAGTTAAAGTGAAACATACGTTTATTGACATTACTCGCGCATTCTAACTTTAAATTTTTTTTGTGTACCTGCCTTTTCTATTGGCCTTGTCCCCCTACAGTATCCCCCAGGCAACACTTGAGTGGGAACGTGGGGTTGAGGAGTTGACCGCCCTTGAGGGAGGGGGACAACTGGGTGCTCCAAGCTTAAGAAAATAGACAAGACAAGGAAAAGGGAGTAGCCCAGAAAGTAACTTTCTATATATGGTAGATCAAGAAACATCTATATAGCAAAAAGAAAGAAAGAGAAAGAAGGAAAAAAAGGATTTAAAAAAGGAATAGGGAGAGAAGGGGGAGTAAGGAAGGGGGGAAAAACAAAGGGAAAGCCTACTACTCAATCCATCATCTATAGTTCTGTTAAGGTGGGCTCCACCTAACGTAGATAGGAAATAATATAACAGCAAGTTCTGTGGATTAAATAGAGAGATATAGAAGATAATACTCTAGAAGTTCTGGGAATTTGCCTTATTAAGGGAATTCTTGTCACATAGAGTCAAGTCGTATTTTGAAGGGTGGCTTATTAGATCGTAGTCTGAATAAGACTTAGTGCAGATTTTTTTTTTTTTTACTAAGCACAGTAGGTCTAATCACTGACCTCTTTTTGTTTGTCGCTCACATTGTCACACACGCTTTCTTGTATTTTGTATTCTTTTTTTTTTTTTTTCTCTCTTTTTCACTTTCAGAGTTTGTAACACAAACTCCCTTACTTAACATTAAGTGGCATATTTGTCACCAAGTCACAGGTACACTTGATATATACACATTAACACAGTGAATGGATAGATTTATCATGAACCCAAAAGGTTCTTCACCGAAAATGCCACCAAAACAAAAAGATAAGCGTAGCACCACGAAAAATTTAGATAATTTACTAGACACCTCACAAGAACGAGGAGCAACTTTTTCTGGTGCTAGTGATATGACGGAATTCGCTGCTGAAGTAGCGAAATTGATGACCCCACAATTGGATTTCATTAAAACTGAAATTAAGACTGAGATCCATAGCTTAAAAGAAGAAATTAGGCAGTTTATGGTAAGACTCACGGAGGTAGAGACCAGGGTCTCGGAAGTGGAAGACAGAGTAGATGTTCAAGGCTCAGATATCACTGATCAAGGGGAAATTATTTTACAAGAAGACCTCGAAGATAGGTCGAGGCGCAATAATTTACGGATTATTGGCCTCCCGGAATCAGTGCAATATCAAGACTTGTTACATTTTGTCTCTGTCACACTCCCACAGGCGCTGATGATCCCCCCGCCGACTTCACCTTTCCGGATTGAGAGAGCGCATAGATTAGGCCCGCCTAGAAATAGTAATACTTTATCTAAAGCCAGATCTATTATTTTTAAATTTGTGAATTATCAGGACAAACTTTTATTTTTGAAACACTATCGAAAAATGAGCTCAGTATATATTGACAACAACAAAATTTAGATTTTTCAAGACTTTTCAGCGGAGACTAGCGCTAAAAGAAAAACAATGTCCCCTTTTTTCTCAAAATTTTTAGAAGCCGAGATAAGCGTAGCACCACGAAAAATTTAGATAATTTACTAGACACCTCACAAGAACGAGGAGCAACTTTTTCTGGTGCTAGTGATATGACGGAATTCGCTGCTGAAGTAGCGAAATTGATGACCCCACAATTGGATTTCATTAAAACTGAAATTAAGACTGAGATCCATAGCTTAAAAGAAGAAATTAGGCAGTTTATGGTAAGACTCACGGAGGTAGAGACCAGGGTCTCGGAAGTGGAAGACAGAGTAGATGTTCAAGGCTCAGATATCACTGATCAAGGGGAAATTATTTTACAAGAAGACCTCGAAGATAGGTCGAGGCGCAATAATTTACGGATTATTGGCCTCCCGGAATCAGTGCAATATCAAGACTTGTTACATTTTGTCTCTGTCACACTCCCACAGGCGCTGATGATCCCCCCGCCGACTTCACCTTTCCGGATTGAGAGAGCGCATAGATTAGGCCCGCCTAGAAATAGTAATACTTTATCTAAAGCCAGATCTATTATTTTTAAATTTGTGAATTATCAGGACAAACTTTTATTTTTGAAACACTATCGAAAAATGAGCTCAGTATATATTGACAACAACAAAATTTAGATTTTTCAAGACTTTTCAGCGGAGACTAGCGCTAAAAGAAAAACAATGTCCCCTTTTTTCTCAAAATTTTTAGAAGCCGATTGCAGTGTTAGACTGGTTTATCCGGCTAAACTACTAATTACCAAGGCGGGTACCTCTTATACAGCAAATAATAGTAAGGAAGCAACTGCGCTATGTAAAGAATTAGGGATCCAATGAATAGGAAAGAGAGGGATAAAACCCTGATATGGGCAAGGGAGAGAAGAGACGTGGGAAGAAAGGAAGCAGAGAAATTAAAAAAAAAAAAAATGCGTGTCCCTTTTTTTTTTTTCTTCTTTTTTTTGTGTTAGTTATTTTTAACACATTACGTGTAAGGGTTGATCCACGTTGGATATATATTGAAGTGATTGTTAGAATCATTGGTGTGCTGACTTTCAGAGAGACATGGAATCATTTAGAAGGTTTTTATTTTAATATTGTAAGATATGTACTTCGTTTTATAATTTTTTATGAGGGTGTTGTTGCCCTTTTTCCCCCCTTTTTTTTTTTTTTTTTTTTTTCTTCTCACTCTCCCCTCTCCCCCTGGCACCCTCTGGGGTTCTCTCTCATGTATTTGTTTTTATTACTGATTAGATATGTCAGCACCTTTTAAATTGTCCTCCTGGAATGTAGGAGGTATAAATTCCCCAATCAAACGGAAAGCAATAATCAAACACTTGGCTAAAACCCAATCAGATATTGCGTTCCTACAAGAGATTCATTTAAAGGCGTCTGAAGTTTCGAAATTACAAACCAATTGGGTGGGTGAAGTAGTTGCGGCCCCCTTTAATGCCCGTAAGAGGGGAGTGGCAATTCTATTTAAAAAAAATCTAGACTATAAGATTGACTCCTCTATCATAGACCCGGAAGGTCGCTTTCTTATTTTGGAAATATCATGTAATAAGGTCCGATACGTGCTATGCAATATTTACGGTCCTAATATTATAGATAGAGAATTTTGGGACAACTTGGTGTTACATTTACATAAATTTATAGGACAGAATATTATCATTGCAGGGGACCTCAACCTAATAGCAGATCCCTCTTTAGACAGAGTTAAAAAAATAGGTTGCCCCTTGCGGGACAGGAAGCATCTTGCAGGCATCTTTCAAAAATTATGCTCACAACTGGGCCTAATTGACATCTGGCGGCTACAGAATGCCGACTCGAGAGCCTATACGCGTATGTCAAAAGCTCAGCAGGCACTATCCAGGATAGATTTTTTTTTGATTGCGGAGTCTTTGATTGGCCTTGATTGGGAAGCTGAGATAGGAGATATAGTGATTTCAGACCATGCTGTAATAACGTTAGCATGTAAATCTCCGCGGTTAGACAGGACTGGGAAGCATTCCATTTTTTTTCCAAAATATCTGGTGAATAATGTTCAATTCAATAACTGGCTGATTAACCAGTGGCAAGAATATGTGGGTTTTAACCGAGAGTATGCAAATAGGCCTGAGGTGTTTTGGGAAGCAGCAAAGGCTGTATTGCGTGGTAAGGTAAAGGCATATCTGTGTAAATTGAAAAGGAAATCTAGGCAACAGGAAATTCAGTTGTCATATCAAGTAAAAAACGCGTATAAAACATACTTAGGTCGAGCGAGCACTGGAGGAGATATATAGCAGCTAAATCTTTGCGAGGTGTCTTCATTAAACAGACGACCAGGGCAGATATACAAAGACAAAAAGCCCTTTATTGCGGCCAAGCGGGTAGGTCTGCTAGATTTGTGGCAAGGCTGATTAAGACCAACGGCAGTAGTAAGATAACCTCTATTAGAAAAGATTCCAAGAGATTCACCGGTAGTACAGATATTTCCAGAGTATTCTATGAATTTTTTACGGAATTATACAGTTCTGAAGAGCAAGGTACAACAACAGGAGATTTTTGGGATAAAATCAAGATTCCTAAAATACCCACTGAGAGTTTGACAGAAATTAATGTTCCAATTACAGTAGAGGAGATTATAGAGGCTATTGCAGCTGCCAAGACTAATAAGGCAGCAGGTCCTGATTGTCTACCACTGGAATTTTATAGGATTTTACAGACACAAATTGCCCCAACATTGGTAAATTTATTTTACTATTTTATTGAGCATAATAAATGCTCTTCGTATTTTGCGGCGGCGGTAATATCTTTAATTCCAAAAAAAAATAAGGATCCAGAGTTACCTGGTTCATATAGACCTATATCAGTCCTCAATGCGGACTACAAACTGCTTACATCGATTCTGGAAAAAAGATTAAAACCCCATCTCGGTTTAATAATACATGAGAATCAAGCCGGGTTCATGGCAGGGAGGAATCCGGCCAAAAACACTCGCAAGATCTTGACTCTAATTGATTATTTTTGGAATAAGTTTAGAATGTCTAGTCACAGAGCGAAGTCAGACCTAGCCCTGTTGACCGTCGACGCAGAGAAGGCGTTCGATCGTGTCTCCTGGAAACATTTATTTTATTCCTTAGAGCAGTTTGGTCTGAGGCGGCATATCCAGGAAGTAGTTCGCATTATTTATTCCGCCCCAAACTTAGCCTTGCTTATTAATGGCGAACTTTCCCAACCGGTAATATTACACAGGGGCACCCGTCAAGGATGCCCCCTATCCCCTCTGCTGTTTAATATCTCATTGGAACCTCTCGCAATTCTACTTTGTCAACGATTAGAAGGGATTCGGATCGGGGCACAAAAATTAGTATTGTTGATGTATGCAGATGACATACTGTTATGTTTAAGTAATATTAAAAAGGATCTCCCGCTTCTCCTGGAATTGGTCAACAGCTTTGGCAGTTTATCGGGTTTTAGAATTAATTGGTCCAAATCGGAACTGTTATGGATAAATAAAAAAAGATCACATTATCAAACACCCTTTTAAAGAAACAGCGCAGATAACTTACTTAGGGCTCATTCTGAATCCAAATCCTTCAGAATGGTATAATCTGGATTACAATAAATGTTTTTCAGAATGCAAAAAAACAATGGAAGATTGGATAAAATTGCCTATCTCCTTATCAGCTAGGGCCATGCTTTTAAAAACTATTTTATTCCCAAAAATATTCTACTTCATTCAAAACATCCTGTTACCTATTCATAAAAAGGACATAATAAGCTATAATAAGGCATGTGCCAAATTTCTATGGCAAGGCTCTAGAGTTCGGATTTCTGTAGCACGCTTGATGAACAAGGTAGAAACCGCCGGTTTATCACTGCCTAATATACTACTTTATAGCCAAGCGGCTCGGGTTAAGGTGGCAGTGGACTGGTTGACAGGTCTAGAACAGGTATCTCCAATATGTTGGGAAACAGCATTGATCGCTCCCTTTAGATGCTATATTGCATTGCCCAATTACTGCATTGCCAACGCAAATTATTATGATGGAAACTTTTAAAAACATAATAACTGCCTGGCAAAAGTATTGTGTGGATCTGGGTGTTTCACCCTATGTATCCAAATATTTACCTATTACAGGGAATCCCAATTTTTCTCCAGGTATCTCAGACCAGGTTTTTAGAGACTGGGCAGACAGAGGGCTCGGTTATGTGATACAACTTCTTAATTTGGACCAAGAGATAGTTACTTTCAGGGAATTGAGTAATCTATTCGGATTATCGAATAAAGAGTTCTATGCTTACTTACAGTTAAGACACTTTATTCAGGAACTAAAAATAAACTATTATGGGATAGAATGGTCACTTGGTGAGGTACAAAGCAGTATTAATAATTTTCAAAGAGGGGATTATTCTATTGGCCCGTTTTATTCCCTTCTCATGCTAGAGCCCGCCACAGCCCAAATAGAGTATATAGTATCTTTATGGGATAAATCCCTCCCACAAATTGATGCTGAGATGGTAAAGAATGCGTTTAGGGTAATTCAGAAAAGTTGGGTGCTGACTACTTGGTGGGAAACACAGATCAAAGTGGCCTTAAAGGTGTATTTAACGCCGGCAAAGTTGTCTAAGTGGTACAACTCAACGATCACTTGCTCTAGATGTAGTGCAACTGAGGCGGACATGTTGCATTGTTTCTGGACATGTCCCAAAATAGCTCAATTTTGGGCTAAGGTAATATATTGGATGAAAGCTACGCTCAAAATACAATATGAGATGTCACCATTAGAAATATTTTTCTTAGTGAAGTCTCAGCATCCGCCTAGAAACTATAAAATTATTAACCTGATCATATTGGTCGGACGTAACTTAATTTTATAAACATGGAAGGCCAAATCTGCCCCAAATATAAAATCTTTGAAGAGTGAGTTGACTTCTCACTTTATATTTGAACAGTACAATCTACAGAATCCAGCAGATACCCAACTAGCTATTTTTATTAAACACTGGAAACTGTTTATTACTTCTTTCCCAGTGGAGACTCAAAAGACGCTGGTCAGGCCACTGAAAAACTCCATTTACGTTCAATCACAAGTTCTAGCAGGCCACCTTCCAAGCATTTGGTTAGAGGACAATGTGGATATGGGATGAGGCTTGAATCAATGATGAAGTGGGCACTCCAGTGCTGACGGGACCCAAAGGGGCGTGTAGGGGGGAGAGCGAGTTTCCCCTCTCCCTTTTTTCTTGTTGTTTTTTTTTTTTGTTTTGCTTTGTTGTTCGTTTGGTTTTGTGTTTACAAAAGGAAAAACTCCAACATTTATGATTTACTACATGCAAGTAAAGATTGAATTGTTTATATTTAAGTTAATTATAGGTTATGGGGCCCTGCGTGGCGCAAAAGGTAACACACCTGTATAATTGTACCTTTTTATTTTTTTTCTTCTCTCTGTTGGAAATAAAATATTAAAAAAAAAAAAAAATCAGGAGATTGTTGTTCCTTCACTATGTCCTAATCCTTCTTCAAAGAAGGAACGTCTATTACACAATCTTGATGTGGTTCGTGCTTTAAAGTTTTATTTACAAGCTACGAAGGATTTTCGTCAAACATCTGCTTTGTTTGTTGTCTACTCTGGACAGAGGAGAGGCCAAAAGGCTTCGGCAACTTCTCTTTCTTTTTGGCTAAGAAGTATAATACGCTTAGCTTATGAGACTGCTGGCCAGCAGCCTCCTGAAAGAATTACAGCTCATTCTACTAGAGCAGTAGCTTCCACATGGGCTTTTAAACATGAGGCCTCTGTTGAACAGATTTGTAAGGCGGCGACTTGGTTTTCGCTTCATACCTTTTCTAAATTCTATAAATTTGATACTTTTGCTTTTTCGGAGGCTATTTTTGGGAGAAAGGTCTTACAGGCAGTGGTGCCTTCCGTTTAAGTTCCTGCCTTGTCCCTCCCTTCATCCGTGTCCTAAAGCTTTGGTATTGGTATCCCACAAGTAATGGATGAACCCGTGGACTGGATACACCTTTACAAGAGAAAACAAAATTTATTCTTACCTGATAAATTTATTTCTCTTGTGGTGTATCCAGTCCACGGCCCTCCCTGTCATTTTAAGGCAGGTGTTTTTTATTTTTAAACTACAGTCACCACTGCACCCTATAGTTTCTCCTTTTTTTCTTGCTTGTCTTCGGTCGAATGACTGGAGGTGGCAGTTAGGGGAGGAGCTATATAGACAGCTCTGCTGTGGGTGTCCTCTTGCAGCTTCCTGTTGGGAAGGAGAATATCCCACAAGTAATGGATGAAACCGTGGACTGGATACACCACAAGAGAAATAAATTTATCAGGTAAGAATAAATTATGTTTTTTCTCGGAAGAGAATTTATTTAAAACTTCAAAAGAAATTTGCTGTTGAAGAGCCCTTAGAAAAACAGAAAACCCAGGTGCGGTTTGGGCTTTCCAGTTTTGTAGTATCAAAGATCTAACCAGAAGAATAATGGTATTAAGGATTTGATCGTTTTTAGGTGCATTTATTTCTCCATCAGGGGAAAAAGAACAAAAAAAGAATATATATTCTTGAGAAAATATGAATGCATAGTGATAAAGCCGGTTATACCAATATCTCTTTTTTTTTGCCACAACTGTACATTTTTTGGACATGACCAAAACAGATGAAAAGTATCTAAACAGCATCTAGGGCAGAAAAAAAATAAAGTAGGAAATATTTTGTGCATTTTAGCCGGAGAAAAATAGACATTAACTAGTTTTATGTGCATTTCTTTCCAAGCTATAGGGAACTCAGATTTGGTTATCCTGTCAAAGCTCTGTTTAATAATATCCATTTCTAGGGATGGAAAATATGGCAACCAGTTAGTAACTAATTTGTCTAAATAGCTTTGACCCTGTTTAGCCAGCATGATATCATATATTAATGAAATAGAATGTTTTCCAGCCGCATATTTTTGAATCAACAAATTGATCTCGGACCATTGCCCTAATCCCCTCATATCCCACTCATGTGTTTTAATAAAATGCCTTAACTGCAAATATGCTAAAATAGATTTTGGAATATCACATTTTTCCATCTACTCATTAAAGGGGAGTATTATGTTATTTTCACTAAATAATTGACTTACATATTTAAGTCCCTTAGAGAACCAGGAGTCAAAGAGGGCATATGAGATTCCCAGCTTGAATTAATAGGTAAAATATTCGAGAATTTAAAGTCCATTTCCAGACATGAGCAAAACCCTTGCCAAGCAATAATCAGATTTTTGACTGAAATCAGGTTGGAAAGATTAAAAAGTGGGTGGTGGGTCTGGACTGATACCTCAATAACTCAAAGCCAACTCTAGTATAGACTGTGATCCCTCAAACACAGTTGGAAACTAGTAGATAAACAAGAAAAGATAAGAGTGGCGCACTGGGCTGAGTTAAGATAAGATCAAATACAAATATCCAATACACTAAGAAATATACTATAAATTAGAGGTAGTAGTAGTTAAAAAATAATTGTCATAAATATCACTAAAGGTAAAAAATGATGAAAAAAATGTAGCGAAATACCATAAAAGGACAAGATAAATATATCTTATAGAAAAGTTTAATAACAGTGCTAAAAAATCATAAATAATAAATAAAGTTCCTTAAAAGTGTTTAATCAGACACAAAATAAGCAAATGCATTCATTCAAGTGTTAAATCAGAAACAAAATATGTTAATACATTCATTCAAATGGAATAAGATGTGGCCACATCTGATAAAACTAATCAAACTGATAATATCACTCATAGGTTGGCTCCTATAACTAAAAGAAAGTGTTAGTAAAACCCAATAATACAAGTGATAATCTATAAAATCTAAAAAACTGTAGAAAAGGCAGCTGCACGTTAGTGAAAGACCAAATGATGATTTATTATCATCCAGCAAAGTCTGTTTCCTATAAATAAGTCTGTAAAATAGTCTGTTGGAATCAGTTTAGCAAACAATTGTAGTAAATATAGATAAAAAGTTGTCTGTAGTCCAGGTATATATACGGAAAACAAACTGTCACTTTGTAGATATCCTAATTGGAGAAACATAGGATACCTACAAAGTGACAGTTTGTTTTCCGTATATATACCTGGACTACAGACAACTTTTTATCTATATTTACTACAATTGTTTGCTAAACTGATTCCAACAGACTATTTTACAGACTTATTTATAGGAAACAGACTTTGCTGGATGATAATAAATCATCATTTGGTCTTTCACTAACGTGCCTCTGCCTTTTCTACAGTTTTTTTAGATTTTATAGATTATCACTTGTATTATTGGGTTTTACTAACACCTTCTTTTATTTATAGGAGCCAACCTATGAGTGATATTATCAGTTTGATTAGTTTTATCAGATGTGGCCACATCTTATTCCATTTGAATGAATGTATTAACATATTTTGTTTCTGATTTAACACTTGAGTGAATGCATTTGCTTATTTTGTGTCTGATTAAACACTTTTAAGGAACTTTATTTATTATTTATGATTTTTTAGCACTGTTATTAAACTTTTCTATAAGATATATTTATCTTGTCCTTTTATGGTATTTCGCTACAATTTTTTCATAATTTTTTACCTTTAGTGATATTTATGACAATTATTTTTTAACTACTACTACCTCTAATTTATAGTATATTTCTTAGTGTATTGGATATTTGTATTTGATCTTATCTTAACTCAGCCCAGTGCGCCACTCTTATCTTTTCTTGTTTATCTACAGGTTGGAAATATTGATGGGTAGCTTATTTTAGAGACAGTGAAGGCTTGCAGTAGGCAAAAATGGAGAGGTCAGAGAGCACTCTAGCCTTAAAGCTGATACAAAATTTGCTTCGGTAATCCAATCTAGAGCTATCCTAGCCAATATTGCAATATTGTATAACTTAATGCCTGGGAAAGCTAAACACGCAGCTTCTTTCCTTCTTAATATGAGTAGAGGCCACGGCTTCATTCCTTACTTGTGGGAAATACTGAACCTGGCCACCAGGAGGAGGCAAAGATACCCCAGCCAAAGGCTTAAATAACTCCCCCACTCCCCTCATCCCCCAG
This sequence comes from Bombina bombina, assembly GCF_027579735.1. Lineage (NCBI taxonomy): Eukaryota > Metazoa > Chordata > Amphibia > Anura > Bombinatoridae > Bombina > Bombina bombina. The sequence goes on along the minus strand of NC_069502.1, from coordinate 146,995,771 downwards.
TCATTCTCTGCCTTTTGTCACAGGAGGTTGGCAGAGAATTGTCAGAAAATTTTATTATTATTATTATACTTTATTTATGAAGCGCCATCATATTCCGTAGCGCTGTCCATGGATACAGATCATTTAAATAAAACAATAGTATAAAACTTTTAAGACTAAGAGACAGGACAGAATTTACAAACACATACAGGAGGAATTGAGGGCCCTATTCCCGTGGGAACTTACAATCTAGAAGGGTAGGAGGTTGGGAAACAAAAATACGGAGTAGTTCCTTATCAAGGGTAGTACTCTTCGGAATGGGACTGGAGTTTTAAGTAGTCTTGTCAGCCTCTCAGTGAGAGCATTGACGAGTCTGGAGATGCAGGGAGAGTCTTTCTGCGAACCCATCCAGACTCGTATTAACAGCTCCTAAGCAATCGGTGTTGACGAGTTTCACTGCCTGCTTTTATCACTCAAGTCCATGTCAGGAGCGATGCTACAAGACTGTCAAACTTGAGAGGCTGTGTTTCTGTTCCACGGCATAGATTCCGGTAACATCGTTCATTTTTTATACACATTTGATAAGGCAAGAAGACAGGGTCACAGTGTGACTCCTTTTATCTGAATGGAATCGAGGGTTAATGTCTCCGGGAAGGGGATTATTGAACAGGAGGGATTAATCACATATTTTAATATTGTGTTTATGCTGTGACATGTGTGAGATGAGGCTCAGGCAGATGTTGGAACATACAGGTGTTTCTTTCATCTTGGAGCGCTGCGCAACCTGTTAGGCTTGGCGTGATTTTAGTGGTGCAGGGGCGGTCCTGCATGGCGCACCACGTGACCAGGTGTGGTCACAGTGATTCTCTTCTTCCTGACCGTGCAGTGTCTGGAGACAAAGCGGTTTCTCTCTTTGGACTGGGTCATAGGAGGTGGTGAGTGCCCCAGACATTGGGGGTATAAAGGTGCCATTTATTTTTATATATAGTCCTATTTATAAGTGCAAACTATGGAGGACTATGATATGTTAAAGGGTACTCCCTCTTTACCTAAATCTAATGCCTGTCTATCTTGTGAGGAGGCCACAGTATACCCGCTTGCTCAATTATGTTCCATGTTCCTTGGTAAAGTAATCTTATCAAAGAAAGCTAATATGTTTAGTACTACTGAGCCTTCTACCTCTGAGGAGTCCCTGTCCTGCGCACCCTACAGTCATCTCCTATTACACATGCAACTTCCCGTAGCACTCCTATTCCTCCATCTGGAGGGGCCATTTTATCGCCAGACTTTACTGAAAAGTGACAGACGGCAGTGTCTGCGGCCTTTAGTGCTTTACCTTGTCCTGCTAAGCGCAAGTGAAAGGTTAAATATTGCTATCCTTCACAGGGGTCATCTAGCTTATAGAATTTATCTGATACAAGATTATCCGATGATGAAGATGCTTCTGATACTTCAGAGGATGCTCTTCCGGGGCAAAATCTGCTGCCTCTAAGCCTCCAGCTGCGGAGGAACCAGACTTTAGATTTAGGATTGAACACTTACGCTTTTTGCTAAAGGAAGTTTTGGCTACGTTAGAGGTTCCAGAACCTAAGTTACATGAGGAACCATGTATTCCTAAATTAGATAAGGTCTACGAGGACAGGGTGGTACCACAGACTTTCCCGGTTTCCGTAAAGATGGCGAACATTATTAAGAATGGATGGGAAAGACTCAGTTCTTCTTTTTTCCCTTCTTCCTTTAGCTGTTCCAATCAGCCAATAGAATGACAGCTCAATCCTATTGGCTGGTTGCATCAGCCAATAGGATTTTTTCTACCTTAATTCCGATTGGCTGATAGAATTCTATCAGCAAATCGAAATTGAAGGGATGCCATCTTGGATGACGTCACTTAAAGGTACATTCGTTCTTCAGTCGCCGTGGAAAGAAAAGGATGCTCCGCGTCGGATGTCTTGAAGATGGACCCGCTCCGCACCAGATGGATGAAGATAGAAGATGACGTCTGGATGAAGACTTCTGCCCGTCTGGAGGACCACTTCTGCCGGATTTGTTGAGGACTTCGGCCCGTTTGGGTGAAGACTTCTCCTGGTTAGGTGATCTTCAAGGGGTTAGTGTTAGGTTTTTTTTAAGGGGGTATTGGGTGGGTTTTAGAGTAGGGTTGGTTGTGTGGGTGGTTGTTTTTTAATGTTGGGGGGGGATTTGCAATTTTTTTTACAGGTAAAAGGGCTGATTACTTTGGGGCAATGCCCCGCAAAAGGCCCTTTTAAAGGGACACTGAACCCAAGTCTTTCGTGATTCCGATAGAGCATGATATTTTAAGCAACTTTCTAATTTACTCCTATTATCAAATGTTCTTCGTTCTCTTGGTATCTTTATTTGAAATACAAGAATGTAAGTTTAGATGCCGGCCCATTTTTGGTGAACAGCCTGGGTTGTTCTTGCTGATTGGTGGATACATTCATCCACCAATAAAAAAGCTGTCCAGAGTTCTGAACCAAAAAAAAGCTTAGATTCCTTCTTTTTCAAATAAAGATAGCGAGAGAACGAGGAAAAATCGATAATAGGAGTACATTAGAAAGTTGCTTAAAATTGCATGCTCTATCTGAATGTTGAAAGAAAAAATTTTGGGTTCAGTGTCCCTTTAAGGGCTATTTGTAATTTAGTTTAGGGTATGGCTTTTTTTTATTTTGGGGGGCTGTTAGGGGGATTAGATTAGGTTAATTAGTTTAAAAATCTTGTAATTTGTTTATTATTTTCTGTAATTTAGTATTTGTTTGTTTTTGTACTTTAGGTAATTTTATTTAATTGTATTTAGTTTAGGGAATTAATTTAATTATAGTGTAGTGTTAGGTGTAATTGTAACTTAGGTTAGGTTTTATTTTACAGGTACTTTTGTATTTATTTTAGCTAGGTAGTTTATTAAATAGTTAATAACTATTTAGTAACTATTCTACCTAGTTAAAATAAATACAAATTTGCCTGTAAAATAAAAATAAATCCTAAACTAGATACAATGTAATTATTAGTTATATTGTAGCTATCTTAGGGTTCATTTTATAGGTAAGGATTTAAAATAGGAATAATTTAGTTAATTATAGTAATTTTATTTGTATTTATTTAAATTATATTTTAGTTAAAGGGTTTTAGGGTTAGACTTAGGTTTAGGGGTTAATAAAAATATGTAAGTCAATTATTTAGTGAAAATAACATAATACTCCCCTTTAATGAGCTGATGGAAAAATTTGATATTCCAAAATCTATTTTAGCACATTTGCAGTTAAGGCATTTTTTAAATAAATATAGGTAGGTGGCGGCGATGTTAGGGACGGCAGCTTAGGGGTTAATAATCTTTAACTAATGTTTGCGATGCGGGAGTGCGGCTGTTTAGGGGTTAATATGTTTATTATAGTAGCGGCGACGTTGGGGGAGGCAGATTAGGGGTTAAGAAGTGTTGGTAGGTTGCGGCGACATTGGGGAAGGCAGATTAGGGGTTAATAAATATAATGTAGCTGTCTGCGATGTTGGGGGCATCAGATTATGGGTTCGTAAGTATAATGTAGGTGGCGGCGGTGTCCGGAGCGGCAGATTAGGGGTTAATAATATAATGTAGGTGGTGGCGATGTCGGGGGCGGCAGATTAGGGTTAAGAAGTGTAAGATTAGGGGTGTTTAGACTCGGGGTTCATGTTAGGTGTAGACATAAAATGTATTTCCCCATAGGAATCAATGGGGCTGCATTAAGGAGCTTTACGCTGCTTTTTGGCAGGTGTTAGACTTTTTTTCAGCCGTCTCTCCCCGTTGATTCTTATGGGGAAATCGTGCACAAGCACATTACACCAGCTCACCGCTAACGTAAGCAGCGCTGGTATTGGAGTGCGGTAAGAAGCAGATTTTGCTCAACGCTCACTTCTTGTCTGGGTTGTAAAAACCCGTAATACCAGCGCTGTCTGTAAGTGAGAGGTGAGCATAAACTGCTAGTTAGCACCGTACAGCTCAAAACGAAAAACTCGTATGTGTGCAGTATACTGAGGTGTGACTGACCTGTAAGGGGGAATCCTGAAATTTGGGGAGAATAAGATCAGTTATGGATCATCATCTAATCAAGCTGATGCTTTTACATGTGATTCTGGTGTGAGGTCAGCTGAGTAAAGAGATTTAGGGCTGGTTAAAGAGATTTAGGGCAGCCAACAGGAGCAAAGCAAGGTAAAGACTGAGGAGGAAGCATGGAGGTGCAGACAAATATGTTTACTGACTGGAAGAGCAGAACTACTATGGGAAGCTGTAAAATCTGAGACAGAGAGAAAAAAAATCTATAAAAATAAACCTTACCTTAATGTGTGAAGTATCAGCATGACATTATACATCAGCCACAGCCGCACATGTCACTTCTCTGCTAGGAACAAGTTCTCTCTCACCCTGCACTAGACGATGCTGCATGGGGGAGGGGCATGTGTGCACTCACTTATTCTTCCCATTGCCTTCTTTCTACAATGCACTGTTCCCCTAACAAACTTCAGTTAGTTGATCTGAGGGCCACAGCAGAAAGTAAAAATGTAGAGTGTGATTAGGGATACTACACTTCTGCTCTCCTAGCTAATCCCAATATGGAGTGTGCTAACCTCATAAGGTACACCCTTAGTTCAAAAAGAAAGTGTGGGGAGGGATAGCGCTAACGAATAGCTGAGAGCCAAATATCTAAAAAACTCTAATGAGATAGTACATTACTTGTATAAATAAACATTAAAAAATCGAATTAAAATTAGCGTATCTAAGTAGCCAAAAAAAGGAGGATTGGATATATCTGTACAAATAAATCAATATTTATTATAACAATATAAGATAAATTCTAACATAAATTCTAACAGATAACTCCTATAAAAGATGCCGGCATCAGGTAAAAAATGAGTGTATCTAAAAGACTGCAATGAGAGTGACTATCTGAGATTCTCAAATAAACAAAGTTATTAGCAGCATATATGACTAAACAGAATTATTAGCAGCATGTATGACTAACCAGAATTATTGGCAGCCTATATGACAAAAACAGATAAAATAACTACAAAGTCTATTAAAAAGTGTTTGATATCAGTATTCCCAAAATGGAGCTGATCCGTTGGTGATAATGTTTACCAGTGTGATCTCCTTAGGGGGTAATGTTACCAGTGTGTCAATTCAAAGACCGGGTAAAAACGGAGTGATGTGAGAAGTAACTTTATCTTCTTCTGTATGGCTTTCCTCCGTTTTTTTTTTTAGCCTGTTCTTAGCCAGTGTCTGTCCGTCCTCCGCAGCAGGTATCCAGCGTGTGGAAATGGTCCCAGAGGGATCAAGTTCCGGGTTAAAGTTCAGTTCAGATTTCCAAATAGTAAAGCGCCGTTGTGCAATATTTCAGCCTATAAATGATAGACCTTTAAAAAGCACTCTGGGTTCGTTTTCTGTGGGTCCTGGGGCAGGAATTACACATGCAGAGACGGCTCACCTGTGATCAGTGACCGCTCAATGTACCTGTCCTATCCACCAACGATACCTCAGCTAGTAAAGAGATATAAAATGTATCAAGGTTTAGTAAGCAAATTCTACGCGTTTCAGGTCTATCATTTATAGGCTGAAATATTGCACAACGGCGCTTTACTATTTGGAAATCTGAACTGAACTTTAACCCGGAACTTGATCCCTCTGGGACCATTTCCACATGCTGGATACCTGCTGCAGAGGACGGACAGACACTGGCTAAGAATAGGCTAAAAAAAACGGAGGAAAGCCATACAGAAAGAAGATAAAGTTACTTCTCACATCACTCCGTTTTTACCCGGTCTTTGAATTGACACACTGGTAACATTACCCCCTAAGGAGATCACACTGGTAAACATTATCACCCACGGATCAGCTCCATTTTGGGAATACTGATATCAAACACTTTTTAATAGACTTTGTAGTTATTTTATCTGTTTTTGTCATATAGGCTGCCAATAATTCTGGTTAGTCATACATGCTGCTAATAATTCTGTTTAGTCATATATGCTGCTAATAACTTTGTTTATTTGAGAATCTCAGATAGTCACTCTCATTGCAGTCTTTTAGATACACTCATTTTTTACCTGATGCCGGCATCTTTTATAGGAGTTATCTGTTAGAATTTATGTTAGAATTTATCTTATATTGTTATAATAAATATTGATTTATTTGTACAGATATATCCAATCCTCCTTTTTTTGGCTACTTAGATACGCTAATTTTAATTTGATTTTTTAATGTTTATTTATACAAGTAATGTACTATCTCATTAGAGTTTTTTAGATATTTGGCTCTCAGCTATTTGTTAGCGCTATCCCTCCCCCACACTTTCTTTTTGGCCACAGCAGAAAGAGCAGGGCTAAGGGGACAAGCAGACTGGATGCTGTTTGTCCAAGGCTGCATGGATACAGTGTGAGATGAGTCACACAGCCTCAAGACTGAAGAGAGCAGTGCCTGCAGCTGCACAGATGTTCAAATCCTCACGTACCTACCGCTCCAGCTTTCTGCTGCATGTTCCTACAGTCAGCCCTACCCTGAACCATCCCCACCACCAGAGCAGTTACCTGGTAACAGTGGTAACACAAGCAGAACCTTTTCTGATGCAGTGGGATTGGCTGGATGCTGAGCTAGGGCTTAGCATTCAGTGCTGCAGAGTGCACACCTAAAACAGCAAATGGCATTAGCTTGGCATGTTACATGACACCAGCATGGTCTGGCACAGTTTCTCACAAATAAATATAAGCAGATAACTTTTGACTGTGACAGTATTAGGACTGACTGTGTGTGCCCCCCATGTCACATGACATCAGCAATCTGGCATGAACCAAAAAAAAGGACTTTTGGGCCCCACATCAAAGATTGGGCCCTGGGCAGCTGCCCCTTATGCCCTGTGTTAAAGACGGCCCTTACTAAACTGACCAGCAATGAGTCAAGATCTGAATCCCATAGAGCACCTGAGGAGAGATCTCAAAACAGCAGTTGGGAAAAGTAACCCTTCTAATCTGAGAGACCTGGAGCAGTTGGCAAAAGAACAGTGGTCCAAAATTCCAGTAGAGAGGTGTAAGAAACTCATTGATGGTTACAGAAAGTGATTGATTTCAGTTATTTTTTTTCCAAGGCGTGTGCTACCAAATATTAAATTGAGGGTGTCAATAATTTTTTCCAGTACATTTTTTGGAGTTTTGCGTGGAATGTGTCAGATTTTACTTTTTTTTTTTTTCTCCCAATTTTTTGTGTCATACCAATACAAACAAAAGAAATAAACATGAGAATGCCTAAACATGAGACACACAATATTAGAAGTTCGGCTTTTTGCACTCGTCTGGTTAGCGCTCAAGCAAAAAACAGTTTGCTTTCAACTCATAATACAAGTGCAACCCAACAAGCGCAAAAAGCTTACTTCTAGCACAATTAACACTCGAGCAGGAGCATTAATTAAATAAAATAAAAAATGAAAATAAACATTGACAGGTAGATTATGAGTTATGCGCACTATAGGGAATTTAACGAACGCAACAAAAGTTTGCGTTATTTCACCCTCTATAGCGCAGCCATTACAAGTTTTGAAACAGCCGGCTTGTGCGTGCGATATGGTTGCGTTGAGCTCCATACCATACAAAATACAAGCACTGTTTTAACGTGCTTGTGCAAGCTTTCCCCATAGACATCAATGGTGAGAGCGGGTTAGAAAAAAACCTAACACCTGTGATTGCGAAATGAAAAGCTCCGTAACACAGCCCCATTGATGTCTAAGGGGAAAAAAAAGTAACATTTAAATTTAACACCCTGACATAAACTCCACGTCTAAACACCCCTAATCTGCCGCCCCCGATATTGTCGCCTCCTAAATAAATCTATTAACCCCTAATCTTGCGCTCACCGCCACTATACTAAAGTTATTAACCCCTATTCCCTCACCCCCCAACATCGCCCACACTGTAATAAAGATATTAACCCCCTATTCTGCCGTTCCCTGACATCGCCGCCACTAAATAAAGCTATTAACCCCTAAACCTCTGGCCTCCCACATCACTAAATAAATCTATTAACCCCTAAACCGCCAGCCCCTCACATAACAACCTAAATTAAACTATATTAACCCCTAAACCTTACCCTAATGTAACCCTAACACCCCCTAACTTTAACATAATTAAAATAGAGATAAAGTTACAATTATTAACTAAATAATACCTATTTAAAACTAAATACATACTTGTGAAATAAAACCTATGCTAGCTACAATATAACTAATAGTTATATTGTAGCTAGCTTAGGTTTTATTTCACAGGTAAGTTTGTATTTATTTTAACTAGGTAGACTAGTTAGTAAATAGTTATTAACTATTTAATAACTAGCTAGTTAAAATGAGTACAAGCTTACCTGTGAAATAAAACCTAAGCTGCCTTACACTAAAGCCTACCATTACAAAAAATAAAAACATAAATTACAAAAAATAAAAAAACTACCATTACAAAAAATAAGAAAAGAAATTATCCAGAACAATAGAAACTATTCCTATTCTAATACCCTTTAAAAAACAACAACAACAAAAAACTTTGTGGGCCCTTAAAAGGGCCTTTTGTAAGGCATTGCTCTAAAGATATTTCCCTACAGGGAACTAAGGAAGGCAAGATTGAAAGCAGTATATACAGGAAGCCTATTTCTGGCAATTCTGTATTACATGCCAGGAGTTGTCACCCCAAAAATGTGACATACTCCATAGCGAAAGGCCAACTAATCAGAGCCAAGAGGAATTGCTCAACTCATGAAACATTTGTGAAACACAAGAGGGATTTACTTACCCGGTTAGACAATAGGGGTTACCCCAAGAAAGTTGTTAACAGGGCTGTTCGAGAAGTTGAAAAACTTGACCGCAATTCTATGCTTGTGGAGAAAAGTAAACACTCACAGGTCAAAAAATCTGATCAAGTCACTTTTGTCACTGACTTTAGCTCTGACTATCAGTCGATATGTGACATTATCAAGAGACACTTTAAGCTTCTTGTGGCTGACGACAAGCTCATAAACTGTGTATCCAAAGGGATCAGGTGTTCTTATTGCCGCAATAAGACATTGGGCAATTACTTATCCCCTACAGTTTTGAGCAACCCTCGTGCCACATTGAGCTCATGGTTGACATCTAAAGGTATGTTTAGGTGTGGGAGCAACCGGTGCAAGGCCTGTGACCACATAATCATATCTGACACTTTCACATCCACTGTCACCAATCAAACATATGACATCAATTTTTGTTTAAATTGTACATCTAATTTTGTCATTTACTTGATCACTTGCACTTTGTGCAAGATTCAATATGTAGGACTAACAACCAGGGACATCAGGTCCCGTATTAGAGAACATTTGTCCACCATTAATGTGGGCAAATCATCATCACCAATAGTACAACACTTTTGCACAAAACACAATCAAGATGTCTCATCTTTCAGATGGCTTGCTATAGACCACATACCTTATCCTAAAAGAGGAGGAGACAGACAGAGGCTCTTAGAGAAACGTGAGATGTTATGGATCTTTAAATTATCAACTAAAGTCCCTTTGGGCTTAAATGCTGAATATGATTTAATTAATTATTGGGAGTGAAGATTCTCCCTTTTTTATTTCATGTTATTTCAATCTATTTGGCTGTTTTATTTCATTTTTTCCACCTGTCTACATCCTCTTGATGAATAGTATTTCAAGTAGCTGGTGTCCATTCTGCTAACGATTCAATTTTGGCCCACCAACATACGTGATTATAATTATGGTTAGAATTATTATTGTTATTATAACCATTAATAAGGTTAGACATAGGCCCTTTATGACTATTTATTTATTATTCACTTTTTGCTTTTGTACATTAAGTTTATAATTTAATATATATTATGGCCTTTTTTCCTTAAAATTATACTAACATAAAAATCATGTACTGATTGGGAACTAGAACATACACATGTGTGTGTATATATGTTTACATATATATGTGAGTATGTGGATATGTACTACTTTCACATGCAAAATTCTTTTGTTGATGTTTTACACTAGTTGGTGTTTAATCATCTTTTCTCATATGCACACATATGTATGTACTCATATACATTTCTTTTTCTTTCTCTTTTCATGTGTTTTTCTGTTTTATTTGATTCTATTTTTCAAGTTTCATCATTTTTTGATTGAATGTAATATCAAATACATCCTATTTTTTCCATTTCATGTTTTACAACTTTATGTAATATAATCAATCAATGATTGTTTTTCACATCTATCAACTGTTTTAAAATGAATTTAAAATGAATTTAGAATGAATTTAAAATATACATTCTTATGTATATATTGATTGTTCAACTTTATCTAAATGTGTCCATCTAAGTTACTATAGCATAGGGAGTATCTTTGTGTTAATCTTAAGATATATGGTCTCAGGTACACTGCAACACGTCATTTTACAGGTGTGTTTTGATTAAATTAGTTTTATCCAATAGAGGTGAAGCACACCCTTTTTTAAGTTTCACATGCAAGCTTATACTTTTATCAGTAGTGAGTATGGCGCCAGCCGAAACACGTATACTGTTCTGTCCTTCAGTGTACCTTGTACCTCCATGAACTTTTACTTGATGACCGAATAAAGGCTAAGTTTTATACAGCGGCTGCTTCCAGTTTCTTCTTGGTTCTATTTCGTTTGTCCCTTTGAAGCAGCGCTACTTCCACAGTGATTTCGGCTAATGTTTGGCTGTGTTGGGACCTCTCTGGATACAGCAGTGATCGCATTGGCTGATAAGTGACGAGCCTCCAACTGACAAGCCTCCATTGTTGCCAGCAATTCATTGGATCATAGGGTGAGAGTGAAACATCCGGTTCTCGCGGTGTGAACGGAGAAAGCCGGAGCAGCACACGGATGCAGCGTTCCATACGGACCACCTGTGCCTATAATTTGATTTCTTTTGCTGAGCAAGCATAATAAGGAGGGAGCTGATTGACTGCACACACGGACCGGCTATACTCAGGTTAGAGCTGTAGCCTTGGATAAGTACTATTCATTGAGGCATTTGCCCTTTCATATATGCTAGTGCTCTTATGAACGCTCCAAGTCAGTTGCGGTATCCATTGTTCTATTGAGACTTTATTGTGTTTGTTCCCAACCACCGATATACATATATATTTACATATATTTTCACATTAACATTTATATATGTTTCATAGCCATCACTAATTTAACCCCTTCTATACCTGGCATCCTTTCTGGTTTTGTATTGCTCTAAAGATATCAGCTCTTTTTCTACAAAAGAAAAACAAACACCCCCTAACAGTATACAAATACCCACCCCCCAAGCCCTGAAAAGGGCATTTGCATGGGCAATGCCCCAAAAAAGGGCATTCAGTTTTTTTGCTGCCCATTAAAAATAAAAAATGGCTATTCTAAAAAGAAAAACCATTACATAAAATAACAAATTAATTATTCAAAATAATAACAATTATTACTTTTCTAATACCCATTTAAAAAAAAAAAACCACCCCAAAATATTTTATTTTTATCTATAATAAACAACCAATAGCCCTTAAAAGGGTATTTTGTAGGGCATTGCCCTAAGTTAAACAGCTATTTTACCTGAAAAAAAATACAAAGACCCACTAACATTACAAACCTCCACTCCCCTAAACCCACAAAATAAAAAGACTATCTAAAAAAAACTAATCTACACATTGCTCTAAGAAGGGCATTTAGCTCTTTTGAATCGTGTACCTTGCATTGAAGATTTAGTATAAGGCGGCGACCGTATGAAGAGGATGCTCCCCGCCGGATGTCTTCAGAAAGGTCCCGCTCCGCGTCGCCGGGATGAAGATGAAGCCGCCGGGATGAAGATCCTTCAAGCGGGACTTCAGCAACTGTAAGTGGATCGTCTGGGTTAGTGTTAGAAATGTTTAAACTTTTTTGGGTGGTTTTATTTTTTAGTTTAGGGTTTGGGCTTTTCTTAAAAGAGCTAAATGCCCTTTTCCGGGCAATGTCCATACAAATGCCCTTTTCAGGGCATTGGGTAGCTTAGGTTTTTGTTAGAGTTAGTTTTTTTATTTTGGGGGATTGGTTGGGTTGTGGGTTTTACTGTTGGGGGTCTTTGAATTTTTTTTACATGTAAAAGAGCTGTTTAACTTAGGGCAGTGCCCTACAAAAGGCCCTTTTAAGGGCTATTGGTAGTTTATTGTACAGTAGTTTTTTTTATATATATATCTATAGGGCTATTAGATTAGGTGTAATTTTTTCTCTTGTAAGATGTATTGAGTCCACGGATTCATCCTTACTTGTGGGATATTCTCCCCTACAGGAAGTGGCAGAGAGAGCACCCACAGCAGAGCTGCCTATATAGCTCCCTTCTTAGCTCCACCCCCCAGTCATTCTCTCTGCCTGCTTAACTGCTAGGAAGGGCAAAGAGGAGTGTGGTGACAAAAATGTTAGGTTTTTATTTTCTCAAGCAAAATTTATTTTAAATGGTACCGGTGTGTACTATTTACTCTCTGGCAGAAAAGGGATGAAGATTTCTGCAAGGAGGATGATGATCTTAGCATTTTGTAACTAAGATCCACTGCTGTTCTCACAAGGGCTGAAGAGTACAGGAAAACTTCAGTTGGGGGAACGGTTTACAGGCTAAACTGCATTAAGGTATGTTCAGTCTATTTTTTTCTAGACAGACTATGTTATTTCTAGAAAAGGCTGGCAATATCCGCATAAGGGAAGGGTAAGCTGTATTCAGACACTTGGATAGGAATTTCAGCTTGCATGTAGGGCTCATTAGTTACTGGTGTCACTGTTTTGCAGAATTTGTGCAGCTTTTTTTCTCTTAAAGGCACAGTACCGTTTTATTTCTAATTGTTATTTACTTTGATTACAGTGTTTTCCAAGCTTGATTGTTACATTACTAGCCTGTTTAACATGTCTGACACCAAGCAAAATCCTTGTTCAATATGTTTGGAAGCCATTGTGGTACCCCCTCTTAGAATGTGTCCCAATTGTACTGATATGTCTATAAACTATAAAGAACATATATTAGCACTTAAAAATAGAGCAATAGATGATTCTCAGTCAGAAGTAAATGAGGGTTCGCCATCTAGCTTTCCCCAAGTGTCACAACCAGTAACGCCCGCACAAGTGACGCCAAGTACCTCTAGTGCGTTGAATTCATTTAATTTTCAAGACATGGCCACAGTTATGAATACAACCCTCACAGAGGTTTTATCCTAACTACCTGGTTTACAAGGAAAGTGGGACAGCTCTGGGTTAAGGAAAAATGCTGAGCAGTCTGACGCTTTAGTAGCCGTATCTGATATGCCCTCACAATGCTCTGAGGTAGGGGTGAGGGATTTGTTATCTGAGGGAGAAATTTCTGATTTGGGAAAGACGCTTCCTTAGACAGATTCTGATATGACGGCCTTTAAATTTAAGCTTGAACACCTCCGCTTATTGCTCAGGGAGGTATTAGCGGCTCTAGATAATTGTGACCTTATAGTGGTCCCAGAGAAATTGTGTAAGATGGATAAATACTTAGAGTTTCCTGTTTACACTGATGTTTTTTTCCAGTCCCTAAGAGGATTGTGAATATTATTGCTATGGAGTGGGATAGACCAGGTATTCTGTTTATTCCCCCTCCTGTTTTTAAGAATGTTTCCCATATCTGACACCATGCAGACAGTTCCTAAGGTGGAGGGAGCTATTTCTACTCTGTCTAAGCATACAACTATACCTATTGAAGTCAGTTGTGCTTTCAAAGATCCTATGGATAAAAAATTAGAGGGTCTCCTGAAGAAAATTTTTGGTGATCAAGGTTTTCTTCTTCAACCTATTGTGTGCATTGTTCCTGCAACTATTGCATCTGCTTTCTGGTTTGAGGCTCTTCAGATGGGAGACTCCATTAGAAGAAATTTTGGACACAATTAAGGCCCTTAAATTGGCTAATTCTTTAATTACAGATGCCGCTTTTCAACTGGCTAAATTAGCGGCAAAGAATTCAGGTTTTGCCATTTTAGCACGCAAGGGCGTTATGGCTTAAATCCTGGTCTGCTGATGTGTTATCTAAAACTAAGCTTTTGAACATCCCTTTCAAGGGAAAGACCCTATTTGGGCCCGAACTGAAAGAGATTATTTCAGACATCACTGGAGGGAAAGGTCATGCCCTCCCTCAGGATAGATCAAATAAGATGAGGACCTAACAAAATAATTTTCGTTCCTTTCAGAATTTCAAGAGTGGTCCCGCTTCAGATTCCTCTGTTGCAAAGCAAGAGTGGAATTTTGCCCAGTCCAAGTCAGTCTGGAGACCTAACCAGGCTTGGAACAAGGGTAAACAGGCCAAGAAGCCTGCAGCTGCCTCTAAGACAGCATGAAGGGGTAGCCCCCGATCCAGGACCGGATCTCGTAGGGGGCTGACTCTCTCTCTTCGCTCAGGCTTGGGCAAGAGATGTTCACGATCCCTGGGCTTTAGAAATTGTGTCCCAGGGATATTTTCTGGAGTTCAAAGGCTCTCTTCCAAGGGGGACTTTTCACATTTCTCGATTGCCTGTAAACCAGACAGAGAGAGGCGTTCTTACGCTGTGTAGAAGACCTACATACCATGGGGGTAATCCGCCCAGTCCCAAAAGAGGAACAGGGGCTAGGATTTTACTCAAACCTGTTTGTGGTTTCCAAAAAAGAGGGAACTTTCAGATCAATCTTGGATCTCAAAATTCTAAACAAATTCCTCAAAGTCCCATCATTCAAGATGGAGACTATTCGGTCTATTCTACCTCTGATCCAGGAGGGTCAATATATGACCACCGTGGACTTAAAGGATGCGTATCTACACATTCCTATTCACAGAATTTTCACAAGGGTGCTAGGGTCCCTTCTGGCGGTATAAGACCACGGGGCATAGCAGTGGCGCCTTATCTTAATTCAGGCATCAACTTTCCAGTTATCCAAGTCTCACACGGACATTGTGTTGGCTTTTCTGAAATCTCACGGGTGGACGGTGAAAATAAAGAGTTCTCTCTTCCCTCTCATAAGAGTTTCCTTCTTAGGGACTCTGATAGACTCGGTAGAAATGAAATATTTCCGAAAATCAAAACTTCGGACTCATGGTAGCGGCAATGGACATAGTTCCTTTTGCCCGCCTACACCTCAGACCACTGCAACTGTGCATGCTCAAACAGTGGAATGGGGATTATACAGATTTGTCTCCTCAACTGCATCTGGACCAGGAGACCAGAGATTCTCTTCTCTGGTGGTTGTCTCAGGACCACCTGTCGCAGGCCAGAGTGGCTCATTGTAATGACATATGCCAGCCTGCTAGGCTGGGGTGCAGTCTGGAACTCCCTGAAAGCACAGGGCTTATGGTCTCGGGAGGAATCTCTTCTCCAGATAAATATTCTAGAACTGAGAGCGATATTCAATGCACTTCAGTCATGGCCTCAGCTTGCTGCGGCCAAATTCATCAGGTTTCAGTCGGACAACATCACGACTGTAGCTTATATCAATCGTCAAGGAGGAACAAGGAGTTCTCTAGCGATGATGGAGGTAACTAAAATAATCATAATAATGGGCAGAGGATCACTCTTGCCATCTCTCAGCAATCCACATCCCAGGAGTAGTGAACTGGGAGGCGGATTTCCTAAGTCGTTAGACTTTTCATCTGGTGGAGTGGGAACTCCATCCGGAGGTATTTGCCCAGCTGATTCAGCTATGGGGCACACCAGAATTGGATCTGATGGCGTCCCGTCAGAATGCCAAACTTCCTTGTTACGGGTCCAGGTCCCGGGATCCCAAGGCGGTACTGATAGATGCTCTTGCAGTGCCTTGGTCCTTCAATCTGGCCTATGTATTTCCTCTCCTCCTACGTCTGGTTGCCAGAATAAAGCAGGAGAGAGCTTCGGTGATTCTGATAGCGCCTGCATGGCCACGCAGGACTTGGTATGCAGACCTAGTGGACATGTCCTTGGTTCTTCCATGATCTCTGCCAATGAGGCGGGACCTTCTAATCCAAGGTCTGTTCATGCATCCAAATCTAATTTCTCTGCGCCCGACATCTTGGAGATTGAACGCCTGATTCTATCAAAGCGTGGGTTCTCTGAGTCGGTCATTGATACCCTGATTCAGGCTAGAAAGCCTGTCACCAGGAAGATCTATCATAAGATTTGGCGCAAATATCTTTATTGGTGTGAATCCAAAGATTACTCGTGGAGTAAGTTTAGGATTCCTAGAATATTGTCTTTTCTCCAAGAAGGTTTGGAGAAGGGATTATCAACTAGTTCTTTATAAGGACAGATATCTGCTTTGTCTATTCTTCTACACAAACGTCTGGCAGATGTCCCAGACGTTCGAGCATTTAGTCAGGCTTTGGTCAGAATCAAGCCTGTATATAAACCTGTTGCTCTGCCATGGAGCCTAAATTTAGTTCTTAAAGTTCTTCAAGGGGTTCCGTTTGGACCTATGCATTCCCTGGATATTAAGCTTCTATCTTGGAAAGTTTTGTTTTTAGTAGCTATCTCTTTGGCTAGAAGAGTTTCTGAGCTATATGCTTTACAGTGTGATTCCCCTTATCTTATTTTCCATGCAGATAAGGTGGTTTTGCGTACCAAACCTGGGTTCCTCCCTAAGGTTGGTTCTAACAGGAATATCAATCAAGAGATTGTTGTTCCTTCACTGTGTCCTAATCCTTCTTCAAAGAAGGAACGTCTGTTGCACAATCTTGATGTGGTTCATGCTTTAATGTTCTACTTACAACCAACTAAAGATTTCCGTCAAACATCTTCATTGTTTGTTGTTTATTCTGGTAAGCGGAGAGGTCAGAAGGCTACGGCTACGGCTACCTCTTTCCTTTTGGCTTAAAAGCATCATCCATTTGGCCTGTGAGACTGCTGGACAGCAGCCTCCTGAAAGAATTACTGCTCATTCTACTTGAGCTGTGGCTTTCACATGGCTTTTAAAAATGAGGCTTCTGTTGAACAGATTTGTAATGCGGCGACTTGGTCTTCGCTTCATACTTTTTCCAAATTTTACAAATTTGATACTTTTGCTTCTTCTGACTTTAATTTTGGGAGAAAGGTTCTACAAGCAGTGGTGCCTTCCGTTTAAGGTCCCTGTCTTGTCCCTCCCTTCATCCGTGTCCTAAAGCTTTGGTATTGGTATCCCATAAGTAAGGATGAATCCGTGGACTCGATACATCTTACAAGAGAAAACATAATTTATGCTTACCTGATAAATTTATTTCTCTTGTGATGTATCGAGTCCACGGCCCGCCCTGTTTTTTAAGACAGGCATATATATTTTTATTTTAAAATTTTCAGTCACCACTGCACCCTATGGTTTCTCCTTTTTCTTCCTAGCCTTCGGTCGAATGACTGGGGGGTGGAGCTAAGGGGGGAGCTATATAGGCAGCTCTGTTGTGGGTGCTCTCTCTGCCACTTCCTGTAGGGGAGGAGAATATCCCACAAGTAAGGATGAATCCGTGGACTCGATACATCACAAGAGAAATAAATTTATCAGATGAGCATAAATTATGTTTTTTTATTTTTGATAATTTTGTTTGTTATTTTTCGTAATTTAGTGTTTGTTATTATTTGTAATTTAGTATTTTTTTATTTTTTGTAATTAGATACTTTGTAATATTTATAGTAGTGTTAGGATTTTTTTAAGGTGTATTTTAGTTGTCTTTAATTGGTAGTTAGTTTAATTTTAGTGAAGAGAGAGGTGCTGCTGCAGTGATCGTCCCCCAGGCACAGGAAACAGAGCGGATCAAACCATATGTGAGCAGGGGGAAATGGTGTGGAGCCAACCAAAGGGTAGCGGCGGACTACCGCAAAAAATGTGCAAAAAGAAGAAATGGAAGGCTACTGAGCATCAGTAAAACGGTTTATTTATTTCCAAATATAAAAAATACACATGGAAGTGACCAAAGTCACAACAAACAGGGAAGGAGACAGCAGTCTTACATGTTTCACGCACACTTGCGCTTAATCATAAATGCATCCATTTCTTCTTTTTGCTTAGTTTAATTTTAGTTTAATAGTTATATTAGTTTAATTGTTAGTTTAAACTTAGTATTTTTTAATTTGACAGGTAAGTTTTAATTTAATTTAAGATAGGGAAATTGTAATTTTAATATAAAGTTAGGGGGGGTTAGGTTTAGGGGTTACTAGTTTAAATTAGTTTATTGTGATGTGGGGCGGCTTTTGGTTTAGAAGTTAATAGTTTAATTTAGTATATTTCGTTGCGGTTTAGGGGTTAATAGGTTTATTATAGTGTTGGCGGTGTATGGGGTTAATAACTTTAGTATAGTGGGGGCGATATGGGCAGACGGCAGATTAGGGGTTAATAATATTTAAATAGTGTTTGCGATGCTGGAGGGCAGCGGTTTAGGGGTTAATAACTTTATTATAAAACTTTATTAGGGGTTAATAACTTTATTTATGAAATCAGCTCTCAACATACTACCAGTCTTCCACCCCCTCAAAAGCTCACAATCATCCAAAACCCACATAGCCATAAATTTAGCTCTTTTGCCCTTGTTACAGAGGATGAAGTTTCTGCCTTATACTATCCTCTCACCTCATTACCTGTCCCCTCTACCCCATCCCCTCACAACTACTCACCTCCCTCTCTTCTACCCTTACACACATCTTCAACCTCTCCCTCAGCACTGGTATAGTTCCACACATCTCTTACACATGCATTAGTCACACCTATCCTCAAAAACCTTCTCTCGATCCGAACTCCCCATCCAACTACCGCCCTATTTCCCTACTACCTCTTGCCTCAAAGCTTCTTGAAAAGCTAGTATATGCACGTCTATCCCATTTCCTTACATTAAACTCCCTCCTTGACCCACTGCATTCTGGATTTCGCCCCCTTCACTCAACAGAGACAGCAATTGTTAAGGTTACCAATGACCTACTTACAGCGAAATCAAAAGGCCACTTCTCTCTACTTATCCTCCTTGATCTGTCTGCAGCCTTTGATACTGTCGACCACCCTCTTTTGCTCCATACCCTCCAATCCTTCGGCATCTGTGACACAGCTCTCTCTTGGTTCTCTTCCTATCTGTCTAACCATCCTCTGCCCCGTTACCGCTTTCAGTTGGGGTATCGCAAGGCTCTGTCCTCGTTCCCCTTCTCTTCTCTATCTACACATCCTCACTAGGTTCCTTAATAAAGTCCCACGGGTTTCATTATCATTAGTATGCCGACGATACCCAAATCTACCTCTCTGCACCAGAACTATCTCCTTCCTTGCTATCCCGTGTCACTAACTGTCTCCTATTTCATCTTGGATGTTCTCTCACCACCTCAAGCTACATCTATCCAAAACTGAGCTCCTTATTTTAGTTAAATTATTTTTATTAGCATAGAAACTGTGCACAATTCACAACATTTCCATACAGTAAGCAATAGTAAAATAATTACATTCACATGTCAAGTAAAGAGGCACAGAATCAAATTTTTCATTGGAACAAGTAAAAACTAGGTATATCCAAAAAGGTTACAATTAATAACAAAGTGGTAGAGTAGAGTATGTCCAGTCTCGGGTAGCAATTTATACTAACACTTAATAAATAGCTCTCTTAGGCCATAGTAAACTGTAGAGAGTTAATTAGTTTCCTGTAATCGCATAGTTGCCCCGTGTGAAGAATATGGTGCTTTGTTGTATTCATCCCAAATTGCTTGTATAGCTATAACATTATCTGTGTTCCCTTTCTTATATGCAGAATATTCTTCAAGCTCCAATAGTTCAGAGACCCTAGTCCTCCACATTCCCAAGGAAGGAACATCTTTTGCTTTCCAGTATCTAGCTATCAATGTTTTAACACTGTTTGTGAAAATCCGAAATAAGGGAAGGAGGGTCTTAATCTGACAGACTTGTTCAGCAGCCATATTAGGGGGTCAGGTGGAATTTGCGTGTGTAGTATTTTCTCGACCTCGTCTATAACCTCGTACCAAAAGTGGTTCAGGTGAGAGCACCACCACCACATGTGGCCCATGCCGCTACCCACATGTCCGAATCTCCAGCATCTATTATTAGTGCTAGGGTAAAGCCGGTGCAGTTTTCGTGGGGTTAAGTACCAGCAGTGTAGGATTTTATAATTGGTTTCTAAAATAGTCGCTGAGATAGAGGATTTTTTAGTGTTTAGAAATATGTTAGCTGCTGTTTGTGGGAGGATAATCCTACCTAGTTCCCTTTCCCACATCTCTATGGAATATGGCAAATTGCCTGGTAAAGGCTGGAGTATAATTTTATAGATGGCGGAGAGAGAGTGTTGTATTGGCGAATTTGAAAGGAATAATTTCTCAATGTTGGTGGGGGGTCAGGTCATGTTGTTTTTATGGGTGTGGGTGTTGATGTAGTTTTGAAGTCTTCTATAGGAAAACCAATTACGTGCCCAGCCATAACCCTTGTCGATGAGCTGTTCTTGAGAACATAGGGCTTCACTGGATGTAACGTTAAATATTTGTATATTGTCGTCAGGAGGTGCTTGGGAACATGGGTTCCCCAGTGACTTTAATGAAAAAATGGAATTTTGGAGCAGAAAGGTCAAGGGGCTCGGGTTGGAGGATAGGCAGGGGTATTGACGGGTAGCCCGGTCCCATACAACAGCGGTCTCTCTGGTGATCGGGTTGGGGAGCATCTTTATTTTCTCATGGAAATTAGGGCTCCAAAAAAGAGTAGCAAGCGAAAAGTCGGGGTTTATATGTTCCTCGAGGCGGACCCATCTCCTCTGTCCCCCAGCGACTCTCCAGTCGAGGATTCTTTGCATATATATGGATATCCTATATTTATCTAGGTCGGGCAGGCCTAGGCCCCCATGTTCTCGTAATAAGGACATGGTAGTTTTGTTAATTCTTGGTGGTCTTTTTTTCCAAATAAAAGTACTAAATAATCTCTGTACCTGGAAGAGATATTTGGGGGGCAGAGGTACCGGCACCGCTCCCATAACATATAGGAGCCTCGGGAAGATGTTCATTTTTATAGTGTTGATCCTACCCCACCATGAGAGCTTCTTCGAGCCCCAGGATAATAAATCACGCATAATTGGTGTTTTAATGGGTAGATAGTTTTCCCGAAATAAGCTGTCGAAATTTTTAGGGAGGTAGATGCCGAGGTATTTAAGTGCGCCTGCACACCACTTTAGAGGGCAGCTATGTTTGATAGTTCTTATGGAACACTCCGGGAGTCCAAGGGCCAGAATCTCCGACTTGGTTTGATTAACCAGGAAGTCTGTGAGTTTATGGAATGTAGCGAGTTCTGTCAGTAGTAGGGGAATTGATGTCTCAGGCTTGGTCAGGGTGAATAGGATATCGTCAGCAAAAAGTGACAACTTGTATACATCCCCCCCCCCCACCGTGATACCCTGGACTCCGGGGGTGCTTCTAATTTTGGAGGCGAACGTTTCAATAAAAAGGGCAAACAGCAGGGGTGAGAGGGGGCAGCCCTGCCGTGTGCCATTCCTAATGTCTATTGGGGGGGAAAGGGAGCCGTTGACTATAATACGGGCACTGGGTGAGGTATATAAAGCGAATATCCATTGTAGGGTGGTAGTGCCTATGCCGTAAGCCTCCAAGGATGCTCTTAAATAGGACCAGTTAACCCGGTCGAATGCCTTTTCGGTGTCTGTTGAAATTAATGTAGTAGGGATATTTTTGTTGACAGCATGCCAGATTAACCTCTTTTCCGTCATAAAACAATTGAGCAAACTGAAAGCTGTGTCCTTAAAGGGTTAAATGTATATTACAGACAGTGTTGTCCCTGGCTTCGCGCCCAGGGACGAAGCCCACTTGATCATTATGTATAAGGGTGGGGAGGAGGCGGCTGAGATGGGTCGTTATTATTTTTGCGTATATCTTTAAGTCAGTATTAATGAGTGAGATCGGGCGGTAGTTGGTGATAAAGTCGGGGGATTTGTTGGATTTTGGGATTACTGTAATGTGCGCTTGAAGTGATGTCGGCGAGAAAGCTCCAACATTATCTATGCTTTTGTAATATCTAAGTAGGTAGGGGATAAAAGTTCTTTAAATTGCTTATAGTAGGAGTTACCGAACCCTTCCGGGTCCGGAGCTTTTCCAGAGGGGAGGGAGGACACAGCAAAGAGGAGTTCCTCTTCTGAGAATGGAGCATCCAACTCATCCCTCTGTTCAATGGTCAACTTGGGAAGGATTATGTCGCTAACATAGGCCTCTATGTCGTTCGGATGAGGGTCTGCTGAACCACGTCTAATATTATAAAGATTATCGTAGAAGTCCCTAAAGGCTTGTGTGATGTCTGCGGAAGTGGATTTCAAGCCCCCCCCCCCGGAGTCCCTTATACCCATTATATATTGTTTATTCATTCTTTTCTTAAGTTGTCGGGCCAGCATCCTACCCTGCTTGTTTGCTCCCTCGTAATAAATTTTCTTAAGATATAAGGCTTTTGTCTTAGCTTCAGTACCCAGGAGCAAGCGGAGCTGGTCTCTTTTATGTATGATACTGTCGGAGAGGGATTAATGTGTGGGGTGCATACTATGTAGGGCCTGAAGTTTGGCTATGTCGTTTAAGAGAGCATTCAGATAGGTATGTTGTTGTTTACGTTTTGCTGCCTTAATCGCAATGAGTTCTCCTCGGAGTACACATTTATGTGCGTTCCAAGTATTATGTATGTCTGTCTCAGGGATGTAATTTCTTTGAAAGTAGTCAATCATTGTCTTTAGTATTTGTATGAGCGTCTGGGGATCCCTGAGGAGAGAGTCGTCGAATCGCCATGTAGAGGCGGAGAGATCAGTAGGACGCCAGTAAAGCTGGCAACTAATTATAGCGTGGTCTGACCACATTATAGGGTTTATATTAGTAGAAGCAATGGAAGATAAACTGGATACATCTGCAAAGATGTAGTCTATTCTCGTGTATAATTGGTGGGGGTTGGAGTAGAAGGTGAAGTCTTTGTCATTGGGGTGTTGGAGGCGCCATGAGTCGTTTATTGCTAGGTATGAGAGGGATTGTTTAACGTATCGTAGCGTCGTGTTGGATGTGGAGGATGTGCCAGTGGAACAGTCAAGAGTTGGGTCAAGTGCTAGATTGAAGTCACCTCCTAGTATCAAACCACCCCTAGTTACCTCGAGAACCTTGTTGCAGAGTTGATGAAAGAAGGGGGCAGGGTTCATGTTAGGGGCATAAAGGTTCACCAGTGTGATGGGTTTATGATAGAGAAATCCCACCAGTATTATATATCTTCCTTCCTTATCTCTGTGGACAGATGTCAACGTGAAAGGTAAGTTTCTATGTATTAGGATCCTTACCCCATTATGCTTAGAAGTGTGGGAAGAGAAAAAGCTTTTCCCAAATTTCTGGAAACTGGCTTTGGGTTCAGATCCCCTTTGGAAGTGGGTCTCCTGAATAAAGAGGATATCGCCCTTATGTCTCCTATAGTCTCTTAGGGCCATTGACCTTTAGTGTTATGGGAGAGAAACCTAATCTTAGTTAGTGAGTTATTCATTTGTCTGAGAGTAATGGAGGTCTTTTATTGTAAGAAACTTAGTATAGCTTTGGTCTAGATGAGAGGAAAAAATACCCAAAGACTGGACATAAAATTAAAATAATAAAAAAATTATAAAGAGCAAAACATTTTGAACAACATCAAACCTAATAATAACAGTAACTTTTGTAATAAGTGTACAAATTGTTCCGCTGTACACCTTACTAGGGGGGGAAGAGTATCGCCTTATAAGTTCTTAGGTTAGGGTATAATCAGTAAATATCAGGGATGTGTCATAGTAGGAGAGTTATATTATCTCAGGTGGAAGATGTAGAAAATTTCCTGGACAAAGAATAGGCCTAGAAGAGCCACATTACAGCTTAGAATTTCACGGGAGAGGTGCTGCTAGTTAGATGTGATTTTAAGAAGGCATATCTTTGGGGAATACCTTAATCTAGTCAAGTAAAAGCGGGTACAATTGTATAACTGTATATAAAATCCCGTTGGTGCAAGGATATGGCTTAATTTATTGCATAACAAATTAACAGGAGAACCCCTGGACCTATATAGTGCCTGAAAGCATATAGGGCCCGATAGAAGGGATCCAACTAACACTTAAAACTCCATGTGGGAAGGAGTATAATACATTTGATGTCAAAATCTGCAGGAGGGGGCCCACCTGAAGTCCACGCCAAACCATAGAGTAAAGGAGGCTGTATATATCTCTATGTGGGGTGGGGGTTACCACGTTTAAGTGCGTGGCCTCTTGGTAAGGTACCTAAAGCTCCCCATGATTAATAGGGTTTGTTGGTTGATTATCAGTGTACAGCTGGGGGTCACAGCGTCACGCAAGATGTGGCATTTATCACAGAAAAGGGCAATGTAAACTGGGAGGGTTATTGGGTAAATAAACACTTTACTACGACAGACTGCAACCTGGATCCAAAACATAGAGGGACATTGTAACAAAAATTTGCATAGTCACCTGCATGAGCATTTGAACAATATAAGCAGTAAGTAAAATTGCAATATTACATTTTACAACAAGTGATGTAGAGTTCCGTGCGTTATAAAGTGATGTCTAACCACATTAGCTCATCTTTGTTGTGAACATATACACCAAAGTGGATTAAACAATATGCAGAAAAAGGAAAATATACGTGTAGCTTGTGTCCTTGTAAGTGGCATGCATAAGGTAAACTGTAATCATAACAAATTAAGAGAGTCATATCCGAAGACTATACGTTACCAGTGGGAGACCAATCTTCCATTATCCTCTACTGCTGTGGTAGGTTAGGTATCAAGGAAAACATTGGTTAAAGTTGTGTCTGACTTTAGCACATTCCGGTACTCAAAGTGCACCAGGTAGAAAAAAAAAAAAGGAACTCTTTACAAAACTTGGTGGGGTTGCTGCCTCATGGTGGCGGTGCTCCATCTCTTGATGGCACATTATCTATTTCTTTCATGTAATTAGCAAGAGTCCATGAGCTAGTGACGTATGGGATATACATTCCTACCAGGAGGGGCAAAGTTTCCCAAACCTCAAAATGCCTATAAATACACCCCTCACCACACCCACAATTCAGTTTTACAAACTTTGCCTCCGATGGAGGTGGTGAAGTAAGTTTGTGCTAGATTCTACGTTGATATGCGCTCCGCAGCAAGTTGGAGCCCGGTTTTCCTCTCAGCGTGCAGTGAATGTCAGAGGGATGTGAGGAGAGTATTGCCTATTTGAATGCAGTGATCTCCTTCTACGGGGTCTATTTCATAGGTTCTCTGTTATCGGTCGTAGAGATTCATCTCTTACCTCCCTTTTCAGATCGACGATATACTCTTATATATACCATTACCTCTGCTGATTCTCGTTTCAGTACTGGTTTGGCTATCTGCTATATGTAGATGAGTGTCCTGGGGTAAGTAAGTCTTATTTTCTGTGACACTCCAAGCTATGGTTGGGCACTTTGTTTATAAAGTTCTAAATATATGTATTCAAACATTTATTTGCCTTGACTCAGAATGTTCAACTTTCCTTATTTTCAGACAGTTACTTTCATATTTGGGATAATGCATTTTAATTTAACATTTTTCTTACCTTAAAATTTGACTTTTTCCCTGTGGGCTGTTAGGCTCGCGGGGGCTGAAAATGCTTCATTTTATTGCGTCATTCTTGGCGCGGACTTTTTTGGCGCAAAAATTCTATTTCCGTTTCCGGCGTCATACGTGTCGCCGGAAGTTGCGTCATTTTTTGACGTTATTTTGCGCCAAAAATGTCGGCGTTCCGGATGTGGCGTCATTTTTGGCGCCAAAAAGCATTTAGGCGCCAAATAATGTGGGCGTCTTATTTGGCGCGAAAAAATATGGGCGTCGCTTTTGTCTCCACATTATTTAAGTCTCATTTTTTATTGCTTCTGGTTGCTAGAAGCTTGTTCTTTGGCATTTTTTCCCATTCCTGAAACTGTCATTTAAGGAATTTTATCAATTTTGCTTTATATATATGTTGTTTTTTCTCTTACATATTGCAAGATGTCTCACGTTGCATCTGAGTCAGAAGATACTACAGGAAAATCGCTGTCAAGTGCTGAATCTACCAAAGCTAAGTGTATCTGCTGTAAACTTTTGGTAGCTATTCCTCCAGCTGTTGTTTGTATTGATTGTCATGACAAACTTGTTAAAGCAGATAATATTTCCTTTAGTAAAGTACCATTGCCTGTTGCAGTTCCTTCAACATCTAAGGTGCAGAATGTTCCTGATAATATAAGAGATTTTGTTTCTGAATCCATAAAGAAGGCTATGTCTGTTATTTCTCCTTCTAGTAAACATAAAAAATCTTTTAAAACTTCTCTCCCTACAGATGAATTTTTAAATGAACATCATCATTCTGATTCTGATGATTCCTCTGGTTCAGAGGATTCTGTCTCAGAGGTTGATGCTGATAAATCTTCATATTTATTTAAAATGGAATTTATTCGTTCTTTACTTAAAGAAGTACTAATTGCTTTAGAAATAGAGGATTCTGGTCCTCTTGATACTAATTCTAAACATTTAGATAAGGTATTTAAAGCTCCTGTGGTTATTCCAGAAGTTTTTCCTGTTCCTAATGCTATTTCTGCAGTAATTTCCAAAGAATGGGATAATTTGGGTAATTCATTTACTCCTTCTAAACGTTTTAAGCAATTATATCCTGTGCCGTCTGACAGATTAGAATTTTGGGACAAGATCCCTAAAGTTGATGGGGCTATTTCTACCCTTGCTAAACGTACTACTATTCCTACGTCAGATGGTACTTCGTTTAAGGATCCTCTAGATAGGAAAATTGAATCCTTTCTAAGAAAAGCTTATCTGTGTTCAGGTAATCTTCTTAGACCTGCTATATCTTTGGCTGATGTTGCTGCAGCTTCAACTTTTTGGTTGGAAACTTTAGCGCAACAAGTAACACATCGTGATTCTCATGATATTATTATTCTTCTTCAGCATGCTAATAATTTTATCTGTGATGCCATTTTTGATATTATCAGGGTTGATGTCAGGTTTATGTCTCTAGCTATTTTAGCTAGAAGAGCTTTATGGCTTAAAACTTGGAATGCTGATATGGCTTCTAAATCAAATTTACTTTCCATTTCTTTCCAGGGTAACAAATTATTTGGTTCTCAGTTGGATTCCATTATTTCAACTGTTACTGGTGGGAAAGGAACTTTTTTACCACAGGATAAAAAATCTAAAGGTAAAAACAGGGCTAATAATCGTTTTCGTTCCTTTCGTTTCAACAAAGAACAAAAGCCTGATCCTTCATCCTCAGGAGCAGTTTCAGTTTGGAGACCATCTCCAGTCTGGAATAAATCCAAGCCAGCTAGAAAGGCAAAGCCTGCTTCTAAGTCCACATGAAGGTGCGGCCCTCATTCCAGCTCAGCTGGTAGGGGGCAGGTTACGTTTTTTTCAAGGAAATTTGGATCAATTCTGTTCACAATCTTTGGATTCAGAGCATTGTTTCAGAAGGGTACAGAATTGGTTTCAAGTTGAGACCTCCTGCAAAGAGATTTTTTCTTTCCCGTGTCCCAGTAAATCCAGTAAAAGCTCAAGCATTTCTGAAATGTGTTTCAGATCTAGAGTTGACTGGAGTAATTATGCCAGTTCCAGTTCCGGAACAGGGGATGGGGTTTTATTCAAATCTCTTCATTGTACCAAAGAAGGAGAATTCTTTCAGACCAGTTCTGGATCTAAAAATATTGAATCGTTATATAAGGATACCAACGTTCAAGATGGTAACTGTAAGGACTATCTTACCTTTTGTTCAGCAAGGGAATTATATGTCCACAATAGATTTACAGGATGCATATCTGCATATTCCGATTCATCCAGATCATTATCAGTTCCTGAGATTCTCGTTTCTGGACAAGCATTACCAATTTGTGGCTCTGCCGTTTGGCCTAGCTACAGCTCCAAGAATTTTTACAAAGGTTCTCGGTGCCCTGCTGTCTGTAATCAGAGAACAGGGTATTGTGGTATTTCCTTATTTGGACGATATCTTGGTACTTGCTCAGTCTTTACATTTAGCAGAATCTCATACGAATCGACTTGTGTTGTTTCTTCAAGATCATGGTTGGAGGATCAATTTACCAAAAAGTTCTTTGATTCCTCAGACAAGGGTAACTTTTCTGGGTTTCCAGATGGATTCAGTGTCCATGACTCTGTCTTTAACAGACAAGAGACGTCTAAAGTTGATTGCAGCTTGTCGAAACCTTCAGTCACAATCATTCCCTTCGGTAGCCTTATGCATGGAAATTCTAGGTCTTATGACTGCTGCATCGGACGCGATCCCCTTTGCTCGTTTTCACATGCGACCTCTTCAGCTCTGTATGCTGAAGCAATGGTGCAAGGATTACACGAAGATATCTCAATTAATATCTTTAAAACCGATTGTTCGACACTCTCTAACATGGTGGACAGATCACCATCGTTTAATTCAGGGGGCTTCTTTTGTGCTTCCGACTTGGACTGTAATTTCAACAGATGCAAGTCTCACAGGTTGGGGAGCTGTGTGGGGATCTCTGACGGCACAAGGAGTTTGGGAATCTCAGGAGGTGAGATTACCGATCAATATTTTGGAACTCCGTGCAATTTTCAGAGCTCTTCAGTTTTGGCCTCTTCTGAAGAGAGAATCGTTCATTTGTTTTCAGACAGACAATGTCACAACTGTGGCATACATCAATCATCAAGGAGGGACTCACAGTCCTCTGGCTATGAAAGAAGTATCTCGAATTTTGGTTTGGGCGGAATCCAGCTCCTGTCTAATCTCTGCGGTTCATATCCCAGGTGTAGACAATTGGGAAGCGGATTATCTCAGTCGCCAAACGTTGCATCCGGGCGAATGGTCTCTTCACCCAGAGGTATTTCTTCAGATTGTTCAAATGTGGGAACTTCCAGAAATAGATCTGATGGCGTCCCATCTAAACAAGAAACTTCCCAGGTATCTGTCCAGATCCCGGGATCCTCAGGCGGAGGCAGTGGATGCATTATCACTTCCTTGGAAGTATCATCCTGCCTATATCTTTCCGCCTCTAGTTCTTCTTCCAAGAGTAATCTCCAAGATTCTGAAGGAATGCTCGTTTGTTCTGCTGGTAGCTCCGGCATGGCCTCACAGGTTTTGGTATGCGGATCTTGTCCGGATGGCCTCTTGCCAACCGTGGACTCTTCCGTTAAGACCAGACCTTCTGTCACAAGGTCCTTTTTTCCATCAGGATCTGAAATCCTTAAATTTAAAGGTATGGAGATTGAACGCTTGATTCTTGGTCAAAGAGGTTTCTCTGACTCTGTGATTAATACTATGTTACAGGCTCGTAAATCTGTATCTAGAGAGATATATTATAGAGTCTGGAAGACTTATATTTCTTGGTGTCTTTCTCATCATTTTTCCTGGCATTCTTTTAGAATACCGAGAATTTTACAGTTTCTTCAGGATGGTTTAGATAAGGGTTTGTCCGCAAGTTCTTTGAAAGGACAAATCTCTGCTCTTTCTGTTCTTTTTCACAGAAAGATTGCTATTCTTCCTGATATTCATTGTTTTGTACAAGCTTGGTTCGTATAAAACCTGTCATTAAGTCAATTTCTCCTCCTTGGAGTTTGAATTTGGTTCTGGGAGCTCTTCAAGCTCCCCCGTTTGAACCTATGCATTCATTGGACATTAAATTACTTTCTTGGAAAGTTTTGTTCCTTTTGGCCATCTCTTCTGCCAGAAGAGTTTCTGAATTATCTGCTCTTTCTTGTGAGTCTCCTTTTCTGATTTTTCATCAGGATAAGGCGGTGTTGCGAACTTCTTTTGAATTTTTACCTAAAGTTGTGAATTCCAACAACATTAGTAGAGAAATTGTGGTTCCTTCATTATGTCCTAATCCTAAGAATTCTAAGGAGAAATCGTTGCATTCTTTGGATGTTGTTAGAGCTTTGAAATATTATGTTGAAGCTACGAAATCTTTTCGTAAGACTTCTAGTCTATTTGTTATCTTTTCCGGTTCTAGAAAAGGCCAGAAAGCTTCTGCCATTTCTTTGGCATCTTGGTTGAAATCTTTAATTCATCATGCCTATGTTGAGTCGGGTAAAACTCCGCCTCAGAGAATTACAGCTCATTCTACTAGGTCAGTTTCTACTTCCTGGGCGTTTAGGAATGAAGCTTTGGTTGACCAGATCTGCAAAGCAGCAACTTGGTCCTCTTTGCATACTTTTACTAAATTCTACCATTTTGATGTATTTTCTTCTTCTGAAGCAGTTTTTGGTAGAAAAGTACTTCAGGCAGCGGTTTCAGTTTGAATCTTCTGCTTATGTTTTTCGTTAAACTTTGTTTTGGGTGTGGATTATTT
The DNA here is from genome assembly GCF_027579735.1 of Bombina bombina. NCBI lineage: Eukaryota > Metazoa > Chordata > Amphibia > Anura > Bombinatoridae > Bombina > Bombina bombina. The sequence continues at coordinate 146,965,482 of NC_069502.1, read as the reverse complement.
TCAGCAGGAATTGGCTGTCTTTATTTTATCCCTCCCTCTCTAGTGACTCTTGTGTGGAAAGATCCACATCTTGGGTAGTCATTATCCCATACGTCACTAGCTCATGGACTCTTGCTAATTACATGAAAGAAAACATAATTTATGTAAGAACTTACCTGATAAATTCATTTCTTTCATATTAGCAAGAGTCCATGAGGCCCGCCCTTTTTTTGTGGTGATTATGATTTTGTATAAAGCACAATTATTCCAATTCCTTATTTTATATGCTTTCGCACTTTTTTATCACCCCACTTCTTGGCTATTCGTTAAACTGAATTGTGGGTGTGGTGAGGGGTGTATTTATAGGCATTTTGAGGTTTGGGAAACTTTGCCCCTCCTGCTAGGAATGTATATCCCATACGTCACTAGCTCATGGACTCTTGCTAATATGAAAGAAATGAATTTATCAGGTAAGTTCTTACATAAATTATGTTTTTCCTTCTCTTAGGTTGAACCCTCTGCCACTGGGGTCTCTGTTCCAATGGGAGTGATGACCCTGGTTCTGTTGATATAGAGGGTGAAATAACGTTTGATTCAGCTGGGGTGTTGAATGGGATATTGAGAGATCTAGATAGGTGTTCGAGGTCGTTGTAGTCTTTATAAATGATTTGTGAGCCATTGTGGCTGATCATTAAGCTAAAGGGAAATCCCCAGCGATACTTGATGCGATGTTCTTGCAGCGCACTTGTGATGAACTTGATCTCCTTGCGCCTTTGGATTGTGTAGGGACTAAGGTCCTGATATATCTGGAGGGAGTGACCCCGGAACGATATGGACTGTCGCATCCTAGCTGCCTGCCAAATGGCATCCTTGGTAGTGAATCGTAGGAATCTAACAATGACGTCACGTGGGGGTAGTGGTGGCTTAGGTAGAGGGCGCAACGCTCTGTGTGCCCTATCCAGGTCCTCGGCCAGCAACAGTGGGGAGTCGGGGGAGAAATGTTGGGCTAGGCCGATAATATAATTTTTAAGTTGTTCAGGGGTCACGTTTTCTGGGATGCTGCGGAACCTTAAATTGTTCTTGCGGCCACGGTTATCCAAGTCCTCTACTTTATCCTGAAGGGACTGTACCTTGGAGTCCTGGATAGAAATTTGTTGCGCGTTGGAGCTGACCAAATTATTCAAAGTCTCTTGGCCTTTTTCTAGGTATTCCATACGGGCCCCCATCTCATTTAGGTCTCTCTTCATGTCTCTCATCTCTTCTTTAATAAATGATTTAAGAGACTCTAAATCTGATTTGGATGGTAAAGCAGCAAGCCTCACCTATATAGCTTGCAGTGAGTCCTGTTGGCTGTTTGCGAGCTCTAGAGATCTTGGTGGGCTCGACTGGTCGGGTGTTAATCCTGAAGCCATTGGAGCAGTATCAGTAGTTTGAAAAAAAGAAGAGACTGATGGAGTTTGGGATGAAGTTTTGGTGGGCTTGTCAGATCTTTGCCCTTTTTTAGGGGTCATCATGTATTTGTGTCCCTTGCTGATGGGGCTTAGGGTTTTGGAATCTGCCCTCTCCAAGATTGGTGTGGTAATGATGGTAGGCAATATATCCTGTTAGTAGGCAGAGGATATGGTGGGTTAATATGCAGAGAAAGGTGATGGGAGGATAGCTTTGTATAAGCTTTATTTGCTGGGAAATGGCTGATTGTGAGACTTAAGGGGCCTCCGGTATATTGTTGGTTCTCCCTGTATCTGTAATAAATGGAGAGTGTCCGTATTGGGTTAACCTTGCCCAGAAGGAGATGGGGACCCTGTGTTTAGGTGCACGGGAGCAGGCCCTCTGTGTGTATGCCCGATAGTGCAGGATGTATAGGCAGGCTATGTGGGAAGCGCGTATTATTAAATGGCGACTAAATAGACTGGTGTAGTGGAGACAGCCTCTAAGGGCTCCTGTCACCAAGGTCGCTCATGAGAGTCAGTATCTATCTAGTACCTTATCTCCTCATGGTCAGGTCCCCAAGGAGGGCTGGCAGGAGAGACCGTTCACGCGGCTCAGATGTCCAGTGATGGCGCCGCCTCTTAAGATGTCAGTGATGTTCAGCAGTTCGCGCTAGCTCCCAAGCACAAAAAGAAGCTTAGGCTTGAGGCAGCACCCAGACCACCGCGGTCCGCTTGGGCTCCAGAGTCCAGCTGGAGGGACGGGTCAATCTAAGCTGTAGGTGCAGCTATGGGGCAATGGCGCTGCTTCCCCGCAATTGCCGCAGCGGTCCGGCAGTTCCCCACTGTTCACACTGGTCAGCAGAGTTGGTATTCCAGGTAGCAAGTTGTCATGTCAGTTTCCGATAACTTTTTCCACCAACTAGGGCTATCTCCTGAGTAGACAAGTATGGCTAAGAGTGTAGGCTGATACGGAGCCTTACTGAAGTGCGGCCATGTCTCTGCACGGCTCTGAGCTCCTTATTTTACCCCCTTCTTCCAAAATTTCCCCCTACCATGTCTCTATAACTGATAACTCCATCATTACCCCAACCTCACATGCCCGATGTATTGGGGTCACACTCAACTCAGATCTTTCTTTCACTCCTCACATTCAGTCCTTGGCTAAAGCCTGCCGCTTCCACCTTAAAAACATTGCTAAATTTAGACATTTCCTAACACAAGACACAACAAAGATTTTAATCCACTCTCTCATCCTTTCCCGCCTCGACTACTGCAACTCTCTCCTCTCTGGTCTCCCTAGCTGCTGCCTAGCTCCTTTACAATCCATTATGAATGCCTCTGCCAGGCTCATCTTCCTTGCACATCGCTCTTCATCTGCCACACCTCTCTGCCAATCCCTTCACTGGCTTCCTCTTGCCTTCAGGATTAAACACAAAATTCTCACTCTGACACACAAAGCCCTCAATTGCATTGCTTCCCCCTACATCTCAGACCTTGTCTCCAGATACTCTCCCTCCCGTCCCCTTCGCTCATGATCTCCTACTCTCTTGCTCTCTTGTTACCTCCTCACATTCCCGTCTACTAGATTTCTCCAGACTGGCTCCCATCTTATGGAACTCTTTGCCTTGCTCCACAAGAATCTCCCCTAGTTTTAAAAGCTTCAAGTGCTCCCTGAAGACTCTACTATTCAGGGACGCTTACAACCTGCACTAACCTTCCTATCTCCACTGCTATCCCCTAAAACCCCATAGCATGTAAGCCTATGAGCCCAGCTGTTTGTAGTTCACCTTCATAAGAGCCGACTATAACAGTGTCACTCTCGGCAGGACCCTCTCTCCCCATTTGATCCCTGTAATCGTTTTTTATATACCACCTATGTTCATAGCGCTGTGGAACCTGTTGGCGCTCTACAAATACCTGATAAGAAATTATAGTGGTGACGATGTCAGGGAGCGGCGGAATAGGGGTTAATAAATTTTATTAGTAGCGGTGATGTCGGGAGCAGCAGATTAGGGGTTAATAACTTTAATATAGTATTTGCAATGCGGGAGGGCCTCAGCTTAGGGGTTAATAGGTAGTTAATGGGTGTTAGTGTACTTTGTAACACTTTAGTTATGAGTTTTATGTAACAGTTTTGTTGCGTAAAACTCATAACTGCTGCTCTCAGATTGCAAAACGGATCGTGTCGGTATAGGGTGTAATGCAAGCTTTTTAGCCTCACCGCAAAACTCGTAATGGCAGCACTATGGAAGTCCCATGAAAGAACGTAATTTTTACGAGTGCGGGACTGACGTTGCATTACAGGCTAAAAGGCTTGCGGTACAGCTATACCGACAAGACTTGTAATGGCTGCGGTGCTGTTTTAATGCTGAAATTACCATTTTTTTTAGCGTTAAAACCCGAACACAAAATTTGTAATCTAGGTGATATTTAGTTATCTGGGGGTCACAATTCTAGTGGGCGGCATGTGGCAAACAGGCGAGCCGCTAAGTAACTGTGAGACATACATTCTTTCTGTTCTTTTTTTATTATATGGATACATTTTGTTCTATAAGCAGGTTGCAGAATTACTTCATTTTAAAAGGTACATTAAAGTAAAGCATTAACTTTAATCCACAACATCCTGTTCCTAAGAGGATGGCAGTAGAGTGAAGCATTTTAAATATACGTTTCATTAATGCATATTTTAAATGAATCTTAAAAAAAGGGCAGGACGTGGGCAGTGTGGAGCCTGCAAGTAAAGGGTTTAGTTAGAAATTTGCATATTTTAAATTGTTCTCAGTACTGTAGACATTGCAATTATGCAATAAAGGAACAGTGCTATAAGAATATGGTCTAATTTTCTACAGCACTTTATTGTTGTACTATTGTCTGCTCATAACTATGTGTTTAACCCATGCAAATAAATTAAAGTCAGCTCCATATATCTGCAATGCAAATCTGGGAGCTAGCTGCACACATGGGATGAGCCAATGATGAGGCATATGTGTTTATCCACCAATCACCAGTTAAGTCTCAGTAGTGCAATTAATGTGCTTATCTGGTTATGCTTTTCAATAAAGAAAATCAATAGAACAAAGTAAACTTGATAATAATAGAAGTAAATTTAAAAGCCTTTTAAAATTGTATGTTCTGAGTCTGCATCACGTTAGTTTAAAGGACCAATAAATACAGTAGATTTACAAAATCAACAAATACATGATACAAAGATAATGCAATAGCACTTAGTCTGAACTTCAAATTAGTAGTATTTTTTCTGGCAAATTTCAAAGTTATGTCTATTTCCACTCCCACTGTATCATGTGACAGCCATTAGCCAATCACAAATGCTTATACATATATATTCTGTTCACTCTTGCACATGCTCAGTTGGAGCTGGTGATTAAAAAAGTGTAACTATAAAAAAAACTACTGCACATTTTGTTAATGGAAGTAAATTGGAAAGATGTTTAAAGTTTTTGCTCTTTCTAAATCACAAAAGATTTATTTTGACTTGAGTGTCCCTTTAATAATATGTTGCTTTAAATTCATCATTTTATTATGTCCCTTTAATTTAGTCTGTTTGCTGTTAGTATGCAAAACACTGTTTATACGTAATATGTGCATTTTTCAAGCCTCCCAAATGCATTACTGATTTGTATTGTCTCAAAAAAAAACAAAAAAAACAGTAAAAACAAAAGATGTTTTCCTTTTCTTTTGTCACTTAGTTGCTAGCTTCAGAATTTAAAGAGAGTGAGGCGCCTTGAATGTGAACTGATAAGTGTAGGTACAGGTTGTATTAAGTGTATGCTTCCCTGGTAGAAAGTGCTAAAACAACACATGAATTTTATGGTTTTGCCACTAACACTTGGGCTTGAACAGGTCTAGCAATGCTGTAACAGAGAATCTCTTTTATCTGGGGATGTAGGGCAGCAGGAATCAGCACCTCTACAGACATGAAAAGGATGGAGCTGTCCCATGTCACTTTCACAGTCATGTGTCTGTTCTGTACTGAGGCCCTGCATGTTTCTATACTCTTATATTATGTATAGAATAATCCCTATTCTACTAAAAAACAGCTGGTGTTTGTCTCTGAGCTAATTTCTTAGATGGACATTAAATTCAGAATGGAATTCCCCATACAAATGTTTAACTATTGAAATTGAATGTTTTAATTTTGTTTACCTTTCCTTGTATTTTATTTTAATTTTTTTTCATTATCTTTTTTATTTCATTTTTTTAAATCATATTTGATTGCAAAATAATAAAGACTAAATAGATTTATAGCACTTTGCTTAAAGGGACACTGAACCCAATTTTTTTTTCCCTTTCATGATTCAGATAGAGCATGAAATTTTAAGCAACTCTCTAATTTACTCCGATTATCAAATTTTCTTCATTCTCTTGGTATCTTTATTTGAAAAGCAAGAATGTAAGTTTAGATGCTGGCCCATTTTTGGTGAACAACCTGGGTTGTTCTTGCTGATTGGTGGATAAATTCATCCACCAATAAAAAAGTGGTGTCCAGGGTCTGAACCAAAAAAAAGCTTAGATGCCTTCTTTTTCAAATAACGATAGCAAGAGAACGAAGAAAAATTGATAATAGGAGTAAATTAGAAAGTTGCTTAATATTGCATGCTCTAACTGAATCATGAAAGAAAAAAAATTGGGTTCAGTGTCCCTTTAAGTAATTTCTTGCATGATCAGTGCAGGAACTCACTTATATCTTTCCCTAACTGGAGATAAGGAAAACATACTCAAAATGCATTGCAAGGCGTGCATCTCTAAGATGCAAAAGTATGTCAATTTTGAAAAAACAAAAACAAAACAGTTTAAAAACAAAACAGATTAGTGTTATATTTGCCAAAGGTGAAAAATATGCATTATATTCTGAGTTTGAATAATTTGGAATCGGTAACACTGGATGCACTTTAGACAGTGAAATAATAATGTAATTGTAGCCAAATTCATCATACACTCAGTATTATCAGCTCATCGCATCTGGTTAGCAACAGCCTATACATTCTCCAGTATAGTTTTTGATTGGTTGTAGAGGACAGACAATTATGCAGAACACAGAATGTAAGGTTATATGCATAATATTTATCTCTTGCTCCTCTGAGAGACTGTACTCCGTCGACCATTAAGGGGTCAATAACAATGCTTTGAAAAATAAATAAATTCAAATGATGTATCTACAAAAAACGGGTATAGACTTTAAAGGGGATTTACTTTCTAAAGAAATGTGATCAACCCCAAAGTCAGAGCAAATGGGAGTAATATCAGTTCTTCTTTATTTGTGAAATTGCTGTTGTTCATGTATTATTTTATAAAGATTTCTGGTTTTAAAATAGAATGCACGAGCAGTTATCACCACAGAGCACAGATATATCCTGAACTAATAATTCAGTGTCGTAGTTTAAAGATAGAACATTTGTAGAGAGTCCTTCTAGTTTTTTTTTATCTATAGTTCTAATTAAATTTTTTTTAATAAACATGACTAAATGAGTTTATGCTTTATAGGCCTTGGCACAATATTCTTGAAATGTTATCATATAGTATCCTCTTTTCTACTCAACGCTGCTTTTATGATTACTCCTTGATAGGATACAAAGAGAACGGAACAATTTTGATAATATAAGTAACACCTCATCCTTGTTAAAGGGACAGTTTGCTCAATTTTTATTTTAATTGAAAATATATAACCTGGTATGTATTTTTAAAGTTATATTTCCATACATGTCTTTTTTTGTATGTGCGCATTTAATGCTTAACAATTCAATTACCGTTGTGAATCTTTCTGTATGGCCATAAAGGTAGTCTTCTCTATAGAGCTCTACTCTCCAGACCCATGTTTGTTCTCTTGGTATCTTTATTTGAAAAAGCAGGAATGTAAGCTTAGGAGCTGGACCATTTTTGGTTCAGGACCCTGGGTAGTGCTTGCTGATTGGTGGCTACATTTAGCCGCCAATCTGCTAGCCCTACCCAGGTGCTGAACCAAAAATCATGAAAGAAAAACTGTGGGTTTCATATCCCTTTAAGTACTTTTGGTGTATATGTTGCCAGCCTTCCAGATAACTTTGGTAGTGCGATTGTGTGAACTGAAGGGAGTATTGTGTATTGTTTTTAAAAATTGGAAGTTTTTTTTTTTTCCTTTCTTGAGGTATTGATATACTTATTTCAGTTTCAATGTAAACCACATTTTAATCAATATTTATTTAGGCGAAAACATGTTTTTAAGCTTGTTTAATTACTACACTTTCTTATGAGTGAATATATTTAAGAATTATATCCCCTTAATAAATAAAGTGGCTCTATTTTATTGCTCATTTCCACTGCTGAAATGTTTTGCAAAATAATATTTAAAAAAAAAAATTATTTGCCTTTAGCAAAAAATAAGATGTCAAATTTGCATAACGGCTGTGATGTCAATGCTCCGCTTTAGGAATTCATGGTCCGCTTGCCAGAACATGTTTTTGTAAAAAGCCTCACAGGACATCATATAGTTCATAAAGCATTGCTATGCTAGTGTGAGAAACCCCCCAAGGTACAAATAACATTTACAATGCTTCTCCCTATTACGTGTTAAAAATGTATTAATATTGAAATTTATAACAATTATAGTCCTAAATAGCATTTTCAAGTGGGATAAATGTAACTCTTTATTTCCCAGTGTGTAGATTCCTACTTTTGTAAAAGATAAACAAATTACTGCAAAATGATTAAATAAGAGAAAAACTCAAACTATTTTAATCTTAAAGAGACATTGAAGTAAATCTTTTTATATGTACATCAGAAATGCACAAGATCTGCAGGCAAAATAAATGTATTAAAAGCATTTACAACTGTAATTTGTCAGAAAAATAAGCAATCTTTCTCAGGACTGGCACACACCCCTTGGTATGGTTACTTTGCTTTGGCGAATAAGCAACATATATAAATGTTCTCTGGGCTAGATTTATCAACGCTGAGGCGTACAGGGGCGCGTATACGCGCCGCTGTACGCCTTAGCTCGCCTGTGGCGGGGCGAAATTATCCGCAGGTAATTAACATTGCACACGAGCTTAGTTTTGCACTTGCGTGCTATCCCGCCCCCTGCCCGTGCACAGCCAATCACGCGCGGACAGGAGCTGTCAATCTCCTCGGTCGGACTCGACCGAGGAGATTGAATTTCGCCACAATAGAGGTGGCGAAGATGTTAGGGAAGCAGCGGTCTGGTGACCGCTGCTTGATAAATCACGGCGAGCAAGTTCTTGAGAGAACTTGCAGCCGTAGAGGCTTGATAAATCAAGCCCTCTGGCACGTATTTACCAATCACTGGGCTGCAGTAATGTGTCAGGGTTCTGCATTCCACAGAATGCACTCCAGACTATCTTGGGGGAATGGGAATTTTCAGAGTTAAATTTTAAAATAAAAGTGCAATGAAAAATGTTACAATTACTCATAATTAAACATTGGATTAGGAATTACATTTTACGTTTATTGTTGCTTTAAAGAAACATTAAAGCCAAAATGTAATTCCACATAAAGGGCTAGATTACAAGTGGATTTACCCACTTCTCTGAGCTAGTTCTCATACCGTGTCCCATTGGAGCCTATTAAAAGCACTCTCTTGAGCGCAATGCTTCCCAGCAATGCAAATGCGAGGTCGCATTCGCATTTCCGTTAACTTGCAATACCAGCGCACATTTGAGTGCACTGGTATTACTCAGTGGAGAGCAAATATCACTTTCGTAAAAGCGATATTTTGCGCTCCACTTGTTATATAGCCCAAAATGTTTAATTATGCAGATTGAAAAACTTAGCAATGTACTGTATTTATTTTTCCTGCTTTTATTGTAACTTAACTCGAAATAAAGTGAATTTTTCTTACATAGGGCTAGATAACCTCACTAACTAGCGCAAGTATTACAAGTTGATAGTAAATGCGCACCACTGAGTGCAATATACATTTGCACTTGTTTGATTACCGCAATTGAAGGCTAAAATAAATGTGCACCAAGTGCAGCATAAATACATTAAAATAAAGTGTTAAACTAATATATACACTAGCTAATAAAAAAAAATATTCATATAAATATGAATAATTTTTTACAAGAGTTAAGTTATATGGTATATGACAAGGTGTTAGAATGGAAAGGGCTATATTGTAGATATATATCTCTTAATATATGTATTTATGTATGTGAATATGTGTATACATGTGCATTTAATGTGTATATATATATATATATATATATATATATATATTTCTTTCATGTAATTAGCAAGAGTCCATGAGCTAGTGACGTATGGGATATACATTCCTACCAGGAGGGGCAAAGTTTCCCAAACCTCAAAATGCCTATAAATACACCCCTCACCACACCCACAATTCAGTTTTTACAAACTTTGCCTCCTATGGAGGTGGTGAAGTAAGTCTGTGCTAGATTCTACGTTGATATGCGCTCCGCAGCAAGTTGGAGCCCGGTTTTCCTCTCAGCGTGCAGTGAATGTCAGAGGGATGTGAGGAGAGTATTGCCTATTTTGAATGCAGTGATCTCCTTCTACGGGGTCTATTTCATAGGTTCTCTGTTATCGGTCATAGAGATTCATCTCTTACCTCCCTTTTCAGATCGACGATATACTCTTATTTATATACCATTACCTCTGCTGATTCTCGTTTCAGTACTGGTTTGGCTTTCTACAAACATGTAGATGAGTGTCCTGGGGTAAGTAAATCTTATTTTCTGTGACACTCTAAGCTATGGTTGGGCACTTTGTTTATAAAGTTCTAAATATATGTATTCAAACATTTATTTGCCTTGACTCAGAATGTTCAACATTCCTTATTTTCAGACAGTCAGTTTCATATTTGGGATAATGCATTTGAATCAATAATTTTTTCTTACCTTCAAAAATTTGACTCTTTTTTCCCTGTGGGCTGTTAGGCTCGCGGGGGCTGAAAATGCTTCATTTTATTGCGTCATTCTTGGCGCGGACTTTTTTGGCGCAAAAAATCTTTTCTGTTTCCGGCGTCATACGTGTCGCCGGAAGTTGCGTCATTTTTTACGTCCTTTTGCGCCAAAAATGTCGGCGTTCCGGATGTGGCGTCATTTTTGGCGCCAAAAAGCATTTAGGCGCCAAATAATGTGTTTGGCGCTAAAAAATATGGGCGTCGCTTTTGTCTCCACATTATTTTTTCTTTGCTTCTGGTTACTAGAAGCTTGTTCTCTGGCATTTTTTCCCATTCCTGAAACTGTCATTTAAGGAATTTGATCAATTTTGCTTTTTATGTTGTTTTTTCTCTTACATATTGCAAGATGTCTCACGTTGCATCTGAGTCAGAAGATACTTCAGGAAAATCGCTGTCTAGTGCTGGAACTACCAAAGCTAAGTGTATCTGCTGTAAACTTTTGGTAGCTATTCCTCCGGCTGTTGTTTGTATTAATTGTCATGACAAACTTGTTAATGCAGATAATATTTCCTTTAGTAATGTACCATTGCCTGTTGCAGTTCCTTCAACATCTAAGGTGCAGAATGTTCCTGATAACATAAGAGATTGTGTTTCTGAATCCATCAAGAAGGCTATGTCTGTTATTTCTCCTTCTAGTAAACATAAAAAATCTTTTAAAACTTCTCTCTCTACAGATGAATTTTTAAATGAACATCATCATTCTGATTATGATGACTCTTCTGGTTCAGAGGATTCTGTCTCAGAGATTGATGCTGATAAATCTTCATATTTATTTAAAATGGAATTTATTCGTTCTTTACTTAAAGAAGTACTAATTGCTTTAGAAATAGAGGATTCTGGTCCTCTTGATACTAATTCTAAACGTTTAGATAAGGTATTTAAATCTCCTGTGGTTATTTCCCTGTTCCTAATGCTATTTCTGAAGTAATTTCCAGAGAATGGGATAAATTGGGTAATTCATTTACTCCTTCTAAACGTTTTAAGCAATTATATCCTGTGCCATCTGACAGATTAGAATTTTGGTACAAAATCCCTAAAGTTGATGGGGCTATTTCTACCCTTGCTAAACGTACTACTATTCCTACGGCAGATGGTACTTCGTTTAAGGATCCTTTAGATAGGAAAATTGAATCCTTTCTAAGAAAAGCTTATCTGTGTTCAGGTAATCTTCTTAGACCTGCTATATCATTGGCTGATGTTGCTGCAGCTTCAACTTTTTGGTTGGAAACTTTAGCGCAACAAGTAACAGATCATGATTCTCATAATATTATTATTCTTCTTCAGCATGCTAATAATTTTATCTGTGATGCCATTTTTGATATTATCAGAGTTGATGTCAGGTTTATGTCTCTAGCTATTTTAGCTAGAAGAGCTTTATGGCTTAAGACTTGGAATGCTGATATGGCTTCTAAATCAACTCTACTTTCCATTTCTTTCCAGGGTAACAAATTATTTGGTTCTCAGTTGGATTCTATTATCTCAACTGTTACTGGTGGGAAAGGAACTTTTTTACCACAGGATAAAAAAATCTAAGGGTAAAAACAGGGCTAATAATAGTTTTCGTTCCTTTCGTTTCAACAAAGAACAAAAGCCTGATCCTTCATCCTCAGGAGCAGTTTCAGTTTGGAAACCATCTCCAGTCTGGAATAAATCCAAGCCTTCTAGAAAGGCAAAGCCTGCTTCTAAGTCCACATGAAGGTGCGGCCCTCATTCCAGCTCAGCTGGTAGGGGGCAGGTTACGTTTTTTCAAAGAAATTTGGATCAATTCTGTTCACAATCTTTGGATTCAGAACATTGTTTCAGAAGGGTACAGAATTGGTTTCAAGATGAGACCTCCTGCAAAGAGATTTTTTCTTTCCCGTGTCCCAGTAAATCCAGTGAAAGCTCAAGCATTTCTGAATTGTGTTTCAGATCTAGAGTTGGCTGGAGTAATTATGCCAGTTCCAGTTCCGGAACAGGGGATGGGGTTTTATTCAAATCTCTTCATTGTACTAAAGAAGGAGAATTCCTTCAGACCAGTTCTGGATCTAAAAATATTGAATCGTTATGTAAGGATACCAACGTTCAAAATGGTAACTGTAAGGACTATCTTGCCTTTTGTTCAGCAAGGGCATTATATGTCCACAATAGATTTACAGGATGCATATCTGCATATTCCGATTCATCCAGATCATTATCAGTTCCTGAGATTCTCTTTTCTGGACAAGCATTACCAGTTTGTGGCTCTGCCGTTTGGCCTAGCTACAGCTCCAAGAATTTTTACAAAGGTTCTCGGTGCCCTTCTGTCTGTAATCAGAGAACAGGGTATTGTGGTATTTCCTTATTTGGACAATATCTTGGTACTTGCTCAGTCTTTACATTTAGCAGAATCTCATACGAATCGACTTGTGTTGTTTCTTCAAGATCATGGTTGGAGGATCAATTTACCAAAAAGTTCATTGATTCCTCAGACAAGGGTAACCTTTCTGGGTTTCCAGATAGATTCAGTGTCCATGACTCTGTCTTTAACAGACAAGAGACGTCTAAAATTGATTTCAGCTTGTCGAAACCTTCAGTCACAATCATTCCCTTCGGTAGCCTTATGCATGGAAATTCTAGGTCTTATGACTGCTGCATCGGACGCGATCCCCTTTGCTCGTTTTCACATGCGACCTCTTCAGCTCTGTATGCTGAATCAATGGTGCAAGGATTACACAAAGATATCTCAATTAATATCTTTAAAACCGATTGTACGACACTCTCTAACGTGGTGGACAGATCACCATCGTTTAATTCAGGGGGCTTCTTTTGTGCTTCCGACCTGGACTGTAATTTCAACAGATGCAAGTCTCACAGGTTGGGGAGCTGTGTGTGGATCTCTGACGGCACAAGGAGTTTGGGAATCTCAGGAGGTGAGATTACCGATCAATATATTGGAACTTCAGAGCTCTTCAGTTTTGGCCTCTTCTGAAGAGAGAATCGTTCATTTGTTTTCAGACAGACAATGTCACAACTGTGGCATACATCAATCATCAAGGAGGGACTCACAGTCCTCTGGCTATGAAAGAAGTATCTCGAATTTTGGTTTGGGCGGAATCCAGCTCCTGTCTAATCTCTGCGGTTCATATCCCAGGTATAGACAATTGGGAAGCAGATTATCTGAGTCGCCAAACGTTGCATCCGGGCGAATGGTCTCTTCACCCAGAGGTATTTCTTCAGATTGTTCAAATGTGGGAACTTCCAGAAATAGATCTGATGGCGTCTCATCTAAACAAGAAACTTCCCAGGTATCTGTCCAGATCCCGGGATCCTCAGGCGGAGGCAGTGGATGCATTATCACTTCCTTGGAAGTATCATCCTGCCTATATCTTTCCGCCTCTAGTTCTTCTTCCAAGAGTAATCTCCAAGATTCTGAAGGAATGCTCGTTTGTTCTGCTGGTAGCTCCGGCATGGCCTCACAGGTTTTGGTATGCGGATCTTGTCCGGATGGCCTCTTGCCAACCGTGGACTCTTCCGTTAAGACCAGACCTTCTGTTGCAAGGTCCTTTTTTCCATCAGGATCTGAAATCCTTAAATTTAAAGGTATGGAGATTGAACGCTTGATTCTTGGTCAAAGAGGTTTCTCTGACTCTGTGATTAATACTATGTTACAGGCTCGTAAATCTGTATCTAGAGAGATATATTATAGAGTCTGGAAGACTTATATTTCTTGGTGTCTTTCTCATCATTTTTCTTGGCATTCTTTTAGAATACCGAGAATTTTACAGTTTCTTCAGGATGGTTTAGATAAGGGTTTGTCCGCAAGTTCCTTGAAAGGACAAATCTCTGCTCTTTCTGTTCTTTTTCACAGAAAGATTGCTATTCTTCCTGATATTCATTGTTTTGTACAAGCTTTGGTTCGTATAAAACCTGTCATTAAGTCAATTTCTCCTCCTTGGAGTTTGAATTTGGTTCTGGGGGCTCTTCAAGCTCCTCCGTTTGAACCTATGCATTCATTGGACATTAAATTACTTTCTTGGAAAGTTTTGTTCCTTTTGGCAATCTCTTCTGCCAGAAGAGTTTCTGAATTATCTGCTCTTTCTTGTGAGTCTCCTTTTCTGATTTTTCATCAGGATAAGGCGGTGTTGCGAACTTCTTTTGAATTTTTACCTAAAGTTGTGAATTCCAACAACATTAGTAGAGAAATTGTGGTTCCTTCATTATGTCCTAATCCTAAGAATTCTAAGGAGAAATCGTTGCATTCTTTGGATGTTGTTAGAGCTTTGAAATATTATGTTGAAGCTACTAAGTCTTTCCGAAAGACTTCTAGTTTATTTGTTATCTTTTCCGGTTCTAGAAAAGGCCAGAAAGCTTCTGCAATTTCTTTGGCATCTTGGTTGAAATCTTTAATTCATCTTGCCTATGTTGAGTCGGGTAACACTCCGCCTCAAAGGATTACAGCTCATTCTACTAGGTCAGTTTCTACTTCCTGGGCGTTTAGGAATGAAGCTTCGATTGATCAGATTTGCAAAGCAGCAACTTGGTCCTCTTTGCATACTTTTACTAAATTCTACCATTTTGATGTATTTTCTTCTTCTGAAGCAGTTTTTGGTAGAAAAGTACTTCAGGCAGCGGTTTCAGTTTGAATCTTCTGCTTATGTTTTTCATTAAACTTTATTTTGGGTGTGGATTATTTTCAGCAGGAATTGGCTGTCTTTATTTTATCCCTCCCTCTCTAGTGACTCTTGCGTGGAAAGATCCACATCTTGGGTAATCATTATCCCATACGTCACTAGCTCATGGACTCTTGCTAATTACATGAAAGAAAACATAATTTATGTAAGAACTTACCTGATAAATTCATTTCTTTCATATTAGCAAGAGTCCATGAGGTCCGCCCTTTTTTTGTGGTGGTTATGATTTTTGTATAAAGCACAATTATTCCAATTCCTTATTTTATATGCTTTCGCACTTTTTTATCACCCCACTTCTTGGCTATTCATTAAACTGAATTGTGGGTGTGGTGAGGGGTGTATTTATAGGCATTTTAAGGTTTGGGAAACTTTGCCCCTCCTGGTAGGAATGTATATCCCATACGTCACTAGCTCATGGACTCTTGCTAATATGAAAGAAATGAATTTATCAGGTAAGTTCTTACATAAATTATGTTATATATATATTTACTGTATATACATACACACACACTTTGGAGCTCTCTCCATACCTTAAAACAAAAACAACAACAAAATAATGTTTATTCCATTCTTTTTAAATGTTTTTTTTATTCATTTTCCAAAACAATATTCTACAACTTTCCAAATTCACTTTGTACAAATGACAATAAGACAATCACAGAACTAAAACAGGAAATAAAAAGAAAAAAAAATAGCAGAAAACATATGACGTGTTATCCTTATAAATCCATTGATTGATTTAATTCATCATAAGAATACAAAAAAAATAAAAAGGAAAAAAACTAAACAACATTCTGTCTAACATAATTCTTCTTTGCATAATTAATACATACATTCTAGTCAGAGACTTGTTCAATAAAACAAAATCTTCTAAATTTACACTTTATACTTTGTCGAGGGGGGGAGAGGAAGAATTTTTTTTTTTCTTTCATCCCTTATTAATCTAGCCAGAAATTTGGAAAATGCCCCGTGTTAATTTTTTGAAGTACAAATTCTATTTTATTGAAAGGTCTTATTAATTGGGCTTGTACATTTTCGGGTAGTATTTAATGACTGGTATCCACTTATTGAAAAAGCGTCTTAATTGTCTATTAGTCGGTTGTTGTAAAGAGTATTGCTCCATCGTACACTGAAGTATCAGAGGTTTTTTTTTTATATTCAATGAATTTGGGGAGTCTGGCAGCCTTCCAGTTTTTAAGAATCATGTTCCTTGTTAGTAGTATAATAGTATTGACTAATTCATTATTCCTGCACTGTTCTGAGTACTTCACTAAAAAGAATACTTGGAGTACATAGATCACTGATTCTATTGTTACTATTTCCTTGAGCCAGTAATTGATTTGTGACCATAGTTGTAATACTATAGGACAAAACCAGAAATAATGACGATCTGCTGTCCTTGAGCTACATTTAGGGCATACTTGATTTAATTTATACCATTTGTTCAAACTATTTGCTGTTATGTAACTCCTGTTTATTATGTTTAAGTGGGATTCACGCCAAGTAGTTGGGACCCATGTTTTATTAATACGTTTTAGGCTTTCCTGTTCCTTATGTCACTAATATTGGGAAAATCTTTCTGCTGCTTAACTTTTATTCCTTCTATTTGTTTTGTATTTAGATGCTTGTTAATTAACTTGTACAAACCAGAGATAGAATAAATCCCTGCCTGGTATAGCTTAATTCTGCTACCTAATATTCCTACTGAACAATCTGGGTTGTACTGACTTTTAAGTTCGTTAATAAACTGTCTTATTTGTAAAAAGGCGAAGAAATCATTTTTATGTAATTGGGATTGTATTGAAATATTATGGAAGGTGTTAACCAGAGAGTCAGATGTTAATAGTTGTTTGATGTATATTAGGCCCTTACTCTTCCATTGTTTGAAAATCGCATATGAGGTTCCTGGGGGAACTTAGGGTTTCCTAAGATCGTTAAGAATTTGGTACAAAACGGACTAGCGTTTATTTCCGTACAATATTTTTGCCAAGCTAAAACTATATTTTTGAAAGATAGGAAGTTACCAACTTTTTCTGGAAGTTTAGTCTTAGGACAATGCAAAATCACTTTTAAATAATAGGGGGCTATCAAATTGGTCTCACGTTGTAAAAATGAAACATATTCCTGCTCCGTAATCCAATCTGTTGCGACTTTTAATAATGCAGTTAAATTATAATATTTAATATTTGGAAGAGTTAATCCTCCAGCTTCATTGGAGCACATCAGTTTACTTAATGCAATCCGTGATTTCTTCCTATTCAAGATCAATTTTTGTACAGAGGTGGTTAAACCTAGCCACATCTAACCTCCTTAGAAGCCTTATTTGACTAATCTCTTTGAACAGATGTTTAATTGAAAATGTTGGCGGTTTATTTAACCAAAGTAATTCGGATTTCCCCAAGTTGATTTTAAACCCTGAAATAGCACCGAATAACTGTATATATGATAGCAGCTCAGTGAGTCACCCAGATTACTTTAAGTAAATTAGAAGGTCATCTGCGTATAGAGAAAGAACGAACTTCTGACAACCCACTTGAATACCCGTTAAATGTTGTCTTAATAGTATTTCCAACGGTTCTAGAGACAGATTAAAAAGGGGAGGGGATAATGGACATCCCTGTCTTGTCCCTCTGTACAACTGAAATCTCTCAGTAATAGAACCGTTAATTATGATTGCAGACGTTGGGTTATTATAGATTAAATAAATGTATTTGGTGAAATTACCGTAGAAACCGAACTTTTCTAGCATGCAGAGTAGATGGTCCCAATTTATATAGTCAAATGCTTTTTCTGCGTCAACTGTCAAAATAGCTGCATCCATCATCTTCTGCAATTTTTTATGTCTCTGTTCATTCCAAAAAGATTCTACAATTAACATGGTTTTGAGAATATTTTTAACTGAATTCTTGCCAGGCATGAAACGGGCTTGATTTTCTTGAATTATTTACTTGAGATGTGGCTTTAGCCGGTTGGAAATTATTGAAGTGAAATTTATAGTCAAAATTGAGTAAAGATATTGGTCTATAGGAAGAAGGATTTTCTGGATCCTTATCCTTAACATCTTTTTTAGTTCTGTATTAGATGTATATCTATTGAGACCTGACTTAATTGCCGGGATATGATTATTAAACTTGCTTTGTGATACTGGCTGTTTATTCCATTTTAATATTTATCATGTGTTTTATTGTGTGTTTACTGTAAATATTTTACGTTCCAATGTTCTTCACAAAGGAGAATTTTTTTTTCTATTTTTAAACATATATTCCCACATATATCTGTATATATCTACCCCTGTATATACCTGTATTAATATACTAGCTCTCTCCATTAATGTCAACGGGGAGAAGAAGTTAATGCAGTTCTGATATCTGAAGTCCTGATGTTAACATGCGTCGGATTCTGCTTGCACACAAACCATTTACTTTCAACTTGTAATATGCGCATAAAAAAGTTTACTTCTGGCGGTGTTTGTGATTGAGCGAAAGTGCTAAATAGTGCGCCGCTTGTAATCTGGCCCATAATTTAGTTTATTTTGTATCCATGTCTTTTGCAATACAGAGCTCAGTTTCTATATTGACTATCTATATATACAGATTTCAGGGACACTTTACAGCAGTGCCACGGCTGTCTGTGATTTGCATAGCTCCTCCTACTCAGATCCACCCCAAAACAACCACATAACATACTAGTAGTATAATTTAGCCATACGGATTGCTTAAAGGGATAGTAACCCCAATTTCTTCTTTCGTGATTCAGCTAGAGCATGCATATTTAAGCAGCTTTCTAATTTACTCCTATTATCAATTTTTCTTCTTTCTCTTGGTATCTTTATTTGAAAAAGCAGGAATGTAAGCTAAGGAGCTGGCCAATTTTTGGTTCAGACCCTGGGTAGCACTTACTGATTGGTGGGTACATTTAGCCACCAATAAGCAAGTGCAACCCAGGTACTGAACCAAAAATGGGACGGCTTCTAAGCATACATTCCTGCTTTTCAAATAAAGATACCAAGAGAAAGAAGAAAAATTGATAATAGGAGTAAACTATAAAGTTGCTTAAAATTGCATGCTCTAGCTGAATCATGAAAGTTTAATTTTGACTTTAGTGTCTCTTAACTTAAATAACCATGCTCCATATCTCCCTTACAGCACAGCACAAAAATAAGCAAGCAAGAGTTAATCTATTAACCCTTTACAGTCTGTATAGCAGGTCACATATCACCCTAGTTTATATAGATGTTACACAGCCTGTTATTTTTTGTATGCTTTCTGAATTCCAGTCCCAACACATGAAGGCCTGATGTAGGCCTGCTAAGCAAAGCCTCAGTATATAAATGGGGGCAATTAAATATGTTCCAAATTATGCCTTGGTTCCTCACCCCTTGCCTTCTACCCTCCCTGGTATAATATATCACATCTCATGGCTCCCCTAACTTGACAACTGTCTACACACTGCTAAACGTCAGTGTAACATTAGATCACAGATAGCTGCCACCACTAATACACTACAGAATACATTTACATACATTAAGAGGTCTATTTATCAAGCCTTCTCCTCCCCTACGACTGCAGGTTCTCACAATGCAGATAAAAAAAATCACAAATGCCTTAAATATGCTTATGGAGTTTAGCTAGACAAGATAGGCCTGTTTGGCCGATGAACACCGACACAAATTTACCAGGAGGGAAGGGAAAAGATAAATATAAAACTTCCCAAGTATAATAATATCTGTAGGCAAGTGACTTGTGAGTTAAAGAAACATTAACCCAAATATTGACCTCATCATAAAAGGACCATTAAACACATAACATAATAAAATTACAGTGCAATAAAACTTACATTGACTTTCAAACAAATAGATTTTTTTGTCACAAATGTCAAATTTTCCTTTTTTTTTTAATTTTTTTTCTTGTCTCCTATATCACATGATTTAAAAATAATGAAATAAATTTAATAACTGAAGTATAATGGAAAGTTATGTTTTTTTTGTTTGTTTTTTAATAAAATGTATGCTCATTCTGAAGCAATAAAGTGTATTTAGCCCGAAAAGGCTAAAGTGCAGCTAGCAGGGTCTAGAATGATAATCCTGAAAAAATGCTACAAAGTGAATCTTGCTCAGTGCAGGATCACATTTATATCTGTCCATTTATTTGGTCAAACAAAGCAGACATAATATAAAAAAAATGTGCTGGAAAATGTTTTAACAACATTGTTTTTGTAATGCAGCACTCATATGCATATATATACTTTACACATAGATGTATATCATATGATGTGTATCTAGTATTTACATATCAACAGAATAGTAAATGCTGCCATTTGCTGGTCTGTGCCATTAGCTGGTTGCTTGCTATTTATCTAATCAGGTGTTTATGGTACATGCTAATCCAATTATGCATATGCTTTTAATAGCGCCTTACTACTGACAAATATATTTTTTATGCAAAATTGTAGGTTCAAAGAAAATTATTATTGATGACATTCTAGTAGTTTAGAACGTGTTACATGACATGTATGTAGCTTTATGTCAATGATAATACAACCTATCCTACATCTTTCACAGTATGTGTCTATGTAAGTTTTCTCACAATAATCAATTTTACCTGCTGGAGTGTATTAGATTGTTTGCAAGCAGCTCCTTTACATTTATTTTTCTTTTGAAATAGCTAATTTTCCCTGTTGGAACTGCCATCTATACTGAAAATATGAACATTATTCTTATGATACTTTATTTAGAAAGCACCAACAAATTCTGCAGCGGTGTCCATGGGTACAAACGATAAAAGTACAATGATACAATATTTGTAAGAGAAGACATAATTTATCAAACAAATACAGAATTAATTGATGACCCTATTCACATGGGAACTTACAATCTAGAATACGTCTGTATCCTTTGTACAAAAGGCTATGTAAATAGAAGATAAGAGTGTAAATTAACTTCCCAGTGGCGGGTGGTAAAGAGAGATATTTTTGTATTTGAAATAGCTGGTTTTGCTCATTCATTTGCTTAATTAGCATTTCCATACCTACTATAAGACTCTGTGTACAAAAAAAGAGATAACATGGGAAGGTCTGCTCTTTCTGCAGGATCAGCCCATTTAAATACATACATTACTGAGAACAATAGGTACCTGATAGTTTTAAAGGGACATGAAACCCCAAAATTTTATTTCATGAGTCACATAGAGCATGCACTTTAAAAAAAAATAAAAAAAAAATCTAATTTACTTATAATATCAAATTTTCTTCGTTCTTTTGATATTGTTTGTTGAAAAGCAGTGAAGTAAGCTAAGAAGCGTGCACGTGTCTGGAGCACTCTATGGCAGCAGTTTTGCAACAATGCTATCCATTTGCAAGAGCACTATTTCCTGACAGTTAGTGCTCCAGACACCTACCTAGGTATCTCTTCAACAAAGAATACCATGGAAACAAAGCAAATTTGATAATAGAAGTAAATTGGAAACTTTTTTTACATTATATGCTCTGTCTAAATCACAAAGGATTTTTTGTGGTTTCATATCCCTTTAATGTCCAAAACAGCTATTTCAAATACAAAAATAAACATGAATGAGCAATTTCCCATACATGTGGTACCCCAAAGCAAGCATTACAAGTCATCTGGAACACATTAAAGGGAAACAATTTTTACAGTACAGTGTCACTTTAAGACAGCATGCGCCAAAAAGAGTAAGACAGGATCAGTATTACGCATAACTAAATGTTTTATTTGAAAATCTCAAGGCATTTACTGTCCCAGTCTTTGCAAATGTATTGTACAAATAAACCACTAATTAAAAAAATTATAATATGGATAGAAAAACGCACTTCATAAAAACAGAGCACCTAGTTCCAATTTGTAGAATAGTGCAAATATATAATTTAATAGCAGGCATTCAAATCCATTCTCTGCTACCTGCCTTTCAGGGTTTTAAATCATGAACTGTATCATATTACACTATTATTATTATTATTATTATTATTATTTATAATGTGCCAGCAGATTATGTAGCTCTATATAGCGGTTACAAACTTACAATAAATAAAGTGAAGTCAGGGAAGACAGACCTGGGACAGAATGATTACAGGGCTCTCTGCTCCCTAGAGCGCATTCAATCTAAGTGGTTTTTGGAGACTGAAATTAGGGATATTCTATGATTACATATTTATGAACATATCTAAATACACATTCTTATTTTCTTCAGTTCCTCTGTTTAAATGAACTAGCAGGAGACTATTAGACTATCAATAAGCAAATATGGCTAAAAAAATAGTAATTGCTGATTTATAGACCCATTATTAATAGGTAATAGGCGACCAAATAGCAGATACCTGTATTGTAAGAATAGACATTTAATGTATGAGTAATTCCTTTAAAGACGTGACACGGAAGAATAAGATTAAAATGATAGAATTCATACATTGGCTTAAGTTATATTGATTTAGGATTTGCGCTGCAAAATCGTTCTCTTTTGGCTTTATTACCAATGGTATTCCAGTCCACACCTTTAGGGGGTAAACATATAAAGGCTTCTATGTATTTATTTTATTTTTCTCAGTAGTATAAAATTAGCAGCCAATTGGAAAATGCTACAAAGTGAATCTTGCTCAGTGCAGGATCACATTTATATCTGTCCATTTATTTGGTCAAGCAAAGAAGACATAGGGGCATATTTATCAAGCTCCGTAGGGAGCTTGATGTCCCGTCTTTCCTGAGAGCCTGAAAGTCTAAAGACCGCTGCTCTATAACCTGTCCGCCTGCTCTGAGGCCGAGGACAGAAATCAACTGGATCAAATATGATCGGGTTGATTGACACCCCCTGCTACGTGAATCTGCAGGGGGCGGCATTGCACCAGCAGTTCCCAAGAACTGCTGGTGCAATGATAAATGCCGACAGCGGACATGATCCACAATATCAGATCATGTCCACTCGCACCTTCATAAATAGGCCCCATAATATAAAACAAAATGTGCTGAAAAATGTTTTAACAACATTTTTTTTGTAATGCAGCACAAATTTGAATAAAGATACCAAGAGAACGAAGAAAAATTGATAATAGGAGTAAATTGAAAGTTGCTTAAAATTGCATACTCTACCTCCTGAATCATGAAAGTTTAATTTTGACCAGACTATCCCTTTAAGGGTCAGATAACAAGTTGAGTTCAAAATATCGCTTCCGCAAAGCCAATTTTTGTGCTTAACTGAGTAATACCAGTGCACGCAAATGTGCGCTGGTATTACGTTTAGATGCAATTCAAACGCGACCTCACAAGAGCACATAAATATATATGTATATAAACATATACATATAAATTTACAGGGAACACACAGTTCCCAAAGACCACAATGTGATGGCACTTTTCAGTGCCGTTTTGTTTTCTAACTCCCCATACCCGCCACTTTTAACGCCTAAAAAGTGCCTAGTGCAGTAGTTGTTTTATAAAAAAAGACCCTTTATTTTGTGGGCATTTGGGGCACTTTTAGAAAATTAACCAGAGATCATAGTTTAACAGACCCAATTTAGATAACCTCTCTTCATAGTTTAAATCCTCCATTCCCGTTATTAGTTGTGTGGCCCTTTTCTAAACTTTTTCCAATTCTACAATGGCCCTTTTTAACATTGGTCCCTAGAACTGCACTCCATACTCAAGGTGAGTTCTTAGCAGGGATTTATACGGCAACAAAATTATGTGTCCCCCCCCCCCCCGCATCTATGCCTCTTAATACATGCTAGTATCTTATTAGCCTTAAAAGCCGCTGCCTTGCATTGCACACTCGGTTTTTATCTTATTATCTAGTAGTACACCTAAATCCTTTTCCTTCTCTGTTTTGCTAAGTCTAGTCTCATTTAAATAATTGGTGGCATGCATATTTTTACTTCCAAAATGTACCAAAATTTAATCTCATTTGCCATTTACAAGCCCATTCCTATAGAAATGTCATAAATGTTCGCAAGGTATGATTTTGTGTGGGCAACAGAAAACAAAAGGATGAAACTGATGCATTGTAAGCTCTTTGGAGCTGAGCCACTTTCATACTGTATTCATTTGTTTTGTTTATTACCATGTATTAGTGCCATTTTGTATCCCTACTCATGTTCTTAATATTATTGAATTTGACTGTGTTTTACAAATTAATAAAGCAATGAATTAATTAATAAATAATAATAATATTTATAATAAAGTATACCACATAGCTGGTGATCATTGGATTTTACTTTACTATATTCAAGAGGATATAAGATAAACTATATTCAAATGTTGGAAATGTAATTTATTTTTATATATCCCTTATAGCAGAATTGATTAATAATTGTGCTATTAGATCATTTTGGATGATAAGAGCTGTGACTTTTACTTAATCTGAATATTCATTTGTTTGTGATTATATTTATGCACATTGTGTCTTTAAGGCATCAAGTATTTACTTGTCAATGTAAAATCAGTTAGAAAACAAACTGCATTTAATCTTGGTCTTTTTTAATATGGTAATTTACATCCTAAAAATCTTTCCTACTCCTCCTCCACTTCACCATTTTGTTTATTGAAAAGCAACTTATCTGAATGCTGATAAAGTTCAATGAGAGGAAAGTCACACTTCAGGAGTTCATTTTCCATGTTAGCACATTGCTGTCTCCCTTTGAACTCTGCCATTAGTCCCCTCTGTAGAGCTAGAAGGTCTATATAAAAGCTTGCTCCCCACACAAGCAGCTTAGTCAACAAACCTCAGGATAGCACTGCTGCCTTGTACAGCTGTCCAGTCTGCCTTATTTATAGAGGTATCTTTTTTCTTATACAGAGCAGCTTGCAAAAGCTTTGGGACAGGATACAGGATTCCTGGAAAACATGGAGACAATGCATCAATCCATTATAAAGGTGGAAGAGGACTATGCCCTGAGCTCAGACTCTGACCCAGATTCTGCATTTTTATCCAACTCCTGGGGCTGGAAACACAGCGTTAATGGATATTCCCTGAGCTATACACCATCTCCTCAAAGTGTTTCTCCTGCAGTGTCTCCTGCAATATCATATGAGTCCTCCTCTGCCTCTGCAGGACTGGATGAGGTGCCTTACAGAGGTGAGATGGTCACTTACAGCTTGATGCACTATCCTGATCACTACCAACATGAAACAGAGGGAACCAAAGCTGGACACAGACGTGGACACAAAGCTGAAATGTCCACACACCGCAGAAGAAAGGCCAGTGAGAGAGAAAAGATGCGCATGAGGGCAA
>NC_069502.1:146927754-146935254 GCF_027579735.1 Bombina bombina | reverse complement strand
AGTGTATCTGCTGTAAACTTTTGGTAGCTATTTCTCCAGCTGTTGTTTGTATTGATTGTCATGACAAACTTGTTAAAGCAGATAATATTTCCTTTAGTAAAGTACCATTGCCTGTTGCAGTTCCTTCAACATCTAAGGTGCAGAATGTTCCTGATAATATAAGAGATTTTGTTTCTGAATCCATAAAGAAGGCTATGTCTGTTATTTCTCCTTCTAGTAAACATAAAAAATCTTTTAAAACTTCTCTCCCTACAGATGAATTTTTAACTGAACATCATCATTCTGATTCTGATGATTCCTCTGGTTCAGAGGATTCTGTCTCAGAGGTTGATGCTGATAAATCTTCATATTTATTTAAAATGGAATTTATTCGTTCTTTGCTTAAAGAAGTCCTAATTGCTTTAGAAATAGAGGATTCTGGTCCTCTTGATACTAAATCTAAATGTTTAAATAAGGTTTTTAAAACTCCTGTAGTTATTCCAGAAGTTTTTCCTGTCCCTGATGCTATTTCTGCAGTAATTTCCAAAGAATGGGATAATTTGGGTAATTCATTTACTCCTTCTAAACGTTTTAAGCAATTATATCCTGTGCCGCCTGACAGATTAGAATTTTGGGACAAGATCCCTAAAGTTGATGGGGCTATTTCTACCCTTGCTAAACGTACTACTATTCCTACGTCAGATGGTACTTCGTTTAAGGATCCTCTAGATAGGAAAATGGAGTCCTTTCTAAGAAAAGCTTATCTGTGTTCAGGTAATCTTTTTAGACCTGCTATATCTTTGGCTGATGTTGCTGCAGCTTCAACTTTTTGGTTGGAAACTTTAGCGCAACAAGTAACACATCGTGATTCTCATGATATTATTATTCTTCTTCAGCATGCTAATAATTTTATCTGTGATGCCATTTTTGATATTATCAGAGTTGATGTCAGGTTTATGTCTCTAGCTATTTTAGCTAGAAGAGCTTTATGGCTTAAAACTTGGAATGCTGATATGGCTTCTAAATCAACTTTACTTTCCATTTCTTTCCAGGGTAACAAATTATTTGGTTCTCAGTTGGATTCCATTATTTCAACTGTTACTGGTGGGAAAGGAACTTTTTTACCACAGGATAAAAAATCTAAAGGTAAAAACAGGGCTAATAATCGTTTTCGTTCCTTTCGTTTCAACAAAGAACAAAAGCCTGATCCTTCATCCTCAGGAGCAGTTTCAGTTTGGAGACCATCTCCAGTCTGGAATAAATCCAAGCCAGCTAGAAAGGCAAAGCCTGCTTCTAAGTCCACATGAAGGTGCGGCCCTCATTCCAGCTCAGCTGGTAGGGGGCAGGTTACGTTTTTTCAAGGAAATTTGGATCAATTCTGTTCACAATCTTTGGATTCAGAGCATTGTTTCAGAAGGGTACAGAATTGGTTTCAAGTTGAGACCTCCTGCAAAGAGATTTTTCTTTCATGTAATTAACAAGAGTCCATGAGCTAGTGACGTATGGGATATACATTCCTACCAGGAGGGGCAAAGTTTCCCAAACCTTAAAATGCCTATAAATACACCCCTCACCACACCCACAATTCAGTTTTACAAACTTTGCCTCCGATGGAGGTGGTGAAGTAAGTTTGTGCTAGATTCTACGTTGATATGCGCTCCGCAGCAAGTTGGGGCCCGGTTTTCCTCTCAGCGTGCAGTGAATGTCAGAGGGATGTGAGGAGAGTATTGCCTATTTGAATGCAGTGATCTCCTTCTAAGGGGTCTATTTCATAGGTTCTCTGTTATCGGTCGTAGAGATTCATCTCTTACCTCCCTTTTCAGATCGACGATATACTCTTATATATACCATTACCTCTGCTGATTCTCGTTTCAGTACTGGTTTGGCTATCTGCTATATGTAGATGAGTGTCCTGGGGTAAGTAAGTCTTATTTTCTGTGACACTCCAAGCTATGGTTGGGCACTTTGTTTATAAAGTTCTAAATATATGTATTCAAACATTTATTTGCCTTGACTCAGAATGTTCAACTTTCCTTATTTTCAGACAGTCAGTTTCATATTTGGGATAATGCATTTTTTGATTTGATCATTTTTTCTTACCTTAAAAATTGATTTTTCCCTGTGGGCTGTTAGGCTCGCGGGGGGCTGAAATGCTTCATTTTATTGCGTCATTCTTGGCGCGGACTTTTTTGGCGCAAAAAATTCTATTCCGTTTCCGGCGTCATACGTGTCGCCGGAAGTTGCGTCATTTTTTGACGTTATTTCGCGCCAAAAAAGTCGGCGTTCCGGATGTGGCGTCATTTTGGCGCCAAAAAGCATTTAGGCGCCAAATAATGTGGGCGTCTTATTTGGCGCGAAAAAATATGGGCGTCATTTTTGTCTCCACATTATTTAAGTCTCATTTTTTATTGCTTCTGGTTGCTAGAAGCTTGTTCTTTGGCATTCTTTCCCATTCCTGAAACTGTCATTTAAGGAATTTGATCAATTTTGCTTTATATGTTGTTTTTTCTCTTACATATTGCAAGATGTCTCGAGTTGCATCTGAGCCAGAAGATACTACAGGAAAGTCGCTGTCAAGTACTGAAACTACCAAAGCTAAGTGTATCTGCTGTAAACTTTTGGTAGCTATTTTTCCAGCTGTTGTTTGTACTGATTGTCATGACAAACTTGTTAAAGCAGATAATATTTCCTTTAGTAATGTACCATTGCCTGTTGCAGTTCCCTCAACATCTAAGGTGCAGAATGTTCCTGATAATATAAGAGATTTTGTTGCAGAATCCATAAAGAAGGCTATGTCTGTTATTTCTCCTTCTGCTAAACGTAAAAAATCTTTTAAAACTTCTCTCCCTACAGATGAATTTTTAAATGAACATCATCATTCTGATTCTGATGACTCCTCTGGTTCAGAGGATTCTGTTTCTGAGGTTGATGCTGATAAATCTTCATATTTATTTAAAATGGAATTTATTCGTTCTTTACTTAAAGAAGTTCTAATTGCTTTAGAAATAGAGGATTCTGGTCCTCTTGATACTAATCCTAAACGTTTAGATAAGGTATTTAAAGCTCCTGTGGTTATTCCAGAAGTTTTTCCTGTTCCTAATGCTATTTCTGCAGTAATTTCCAAAGAATGGGATAATTTGGGTAATTCATTTACTCCTTCTAAACGTTTTAAGCAATTATATCCTGTGCCGTCTGACAGATTAGAATTTTGGGACAAGATCCCTAAAGTTGATGGGGCTATTTCTACCCTTGCTAAACGTACTACTATTCCTACGTCAGATGGTACTTCGTTTAAGGACCCTCTAGATAGGAAAATTGAGTCCTTTCTAAGAAAAGCTTATCTGTGTTCAGGTAATCTTCTTAGACCTGCTATATCTTTGGCTGATGTTGCTGCAGCTTCAACTTTTTGGTTGGAAACTTTAGCGCAACAAGTAACACATCGTGATTCTCATGATATTATTATTCTTCTTCAGCATGCTAATAATTTTATCTGTGATGCCATTTTTGATATTATCAGAGTTGATGTCAGGTTTATGTCTCTAGCTATTTTAGCTAGAAGAGCTTTATGGCTTAAAACTTGGAATGCTGATATGGCTTCTAAATCAACTTTACTTTCCATTTCTTTCCAGGGTAATAAATTATTTGGTTCTCAGTTGGATTCCATTATTTCAACTGTTACTGGTGGGAAAGGAACTTTTTTACCACAGGATAAAAAATCTAAAGGTAAAAACAGGGCTAATAATCGTTTTCGTTCCTTTCGTTTCAACAAAGAACAAAAGCCTAATCCTTCATCCTCAGGAGCAGTCTCAGTTTGGAGACCATCTCCAGTTTGGAATAAATCCAAGCCAGCTAGAAAGGCAAAGCCTGCTTCTAAGTCCACATGAAGGTGCGGCCCTCATTCCAGCTCAGCTGGTAGGGGGCAGGTTACGTTTTTTCAAAGAAATTTGGATCAATTCTGTTCACAATCTTTGGATTCAGAGCATTGTTTCAGAAGGGTACAGAATTGGTTTCAAGTTGAGACCTCCTGCAAAGAGATTTTTTCTTTCCCGTGTCCCAGTAAATCCAGTAAAAGCTCAAGCATTTCTGAAATGTGTTTCAGATCTAGAGTTGACTGGAGTAATTATGCCAGTTCCAGTTCCGGAACAGGGAATGGGGTTTTATTCAAATCTCTTCATTGTACCAAAGAAGGAGAATTCTTTCAGACCAGTTCTGGATCTAAAAATATTGAATCGTTATGTAAGGATACCAACTTTCAAGATGGTAACTGTAAGGACTATCTTACCTTTTGTTCAGCAAGGGAATTATATGTCCACGATAGATTTACAGGATGCATATCTGCATATTCCGATTCATCCAGATCATTATCAGTTTCTGAGATTCTCGTTTCTGGACAAGCATTACCAATTTGTGGCTCTGCCGTTTGGCCTAGCTACAGCTCCAAGAATTTTTACAAAGGTTCTCGGTGCCCTTCTGTCTGTAATCAGAGAACAGGGTATTGTGGTATTTCCTTATTTGGACGATATCTTGGTACTTGCTCAGTCTTTACATTTAGCAGAATCTCATACGAATCAACTTGTGTTGTTTCTTCAAGATCATGGTTGGAGGATCAATTTACCAAAAAGTTCTTTGATTCCTCAGACAAGGGTAACCTTTCTGGGTTTCCAGATGGATTCAGTGTCCATGACTCTGTCTTTAACAGACAAGAGACGTTTAAAGTTGATTACAGCTTGTCGAAACCTTCAGTCACAATTATTCCCTTCGGTAGCCTTATGCATGGAAATTCTAGGTCTTATGACTGCTGCATCGGACGCGATCCCCTTTGCTCGTTTTCACATGCGACCACTTCAGCTTTGTATGCTGAAGCAATGGTGCAAGGATTACACGAAGATATCTCAATTAATATCTTTAAAACCGATTGTTCGACACTCTCTAACATGGTGGACAGATCACCATCGTTTAATACAGGGGGCTTCTTTTGTGCTTCCGACCTGGACTGTAATTTCAACAGATGCAAGTCTCACAGGTTGGGGAGCTGTGTGGGGATCTCTGACGGCACAAGGAGTTTGGGAATCTCAGGAGGTGAGATTACCGATCAATATTTTGGAACTCCGTGCAATTTTCAGAGCTCTTCAGTTTTGGCCTCTTCTGAAGAGAGAATCGTTCATTTGTTTTCAGACAGACAATGTCACAACTGTGGCATACATCAATCATCAAGGAGGGACTCACAGTCCTCTGGCTATGAAAGAAGTATCTCGAATTCTGGTTTGGGCGGAATCCAGCTCCTGTCTCATCTCTGCGGTTCATATCCCAGGTGTAGACAATTGGGAAGCGGATTATCTCAGTCGCCAAACGTTGCATCCGGGCGAATGGTCTCTTCACCCAGAGGTATTTCTTCAGATTGTTCAAATGTGGGAACTTCCAGAAATAGATCTGATGGCGTCCCATCTAAACATGAAACTTCCCAGGTATCTGTCCAGATCCCGGGATCCTCAGGCGGAGGCAGTAGATGCATTATCACTTCCTTGGAAGTATCATCCTGCCTATATCTTTCCGCCTCTAGTTCTTCTTCCAAGAGTAATCTCCAAGATTCTGAAAGAATGCTCGTTTGTTCTGCTGATAGCTCCGGCATGGCCTCACAGGTTTTGGTATGCGGATCTAGTCCGGATGGCCTCTTGCCAACCGTGGACTCTTCCGTTAAGACCAGACCTTCTGTCACAAGGCCCTTTTTTCCATCAGGATCTGAAATCCTTAAATTTAAAGGTATGGAGATTGAACGCTTGATTCTTGGTCAAAGAGGTTTCTCTGACTCCGTGATTAATACTATGTTACAGGCTCGTAAATCTGTATCTCGACAGATATATTATAGAGTCTGGAAGACTTATATTTCTTGGTGTCTTTCTCATCATTTTTCTTGGCATTCTTTTAGAATACCGAGAATCTTACAGTTTCTTCAGGACGGTTTAGATAAGGGTTTGTCCGCAAGTTCTTTGAAAGGACAAATCTCTGCTCTTTCTGTTCTTTTTCACAGAAAGATTGCTATTCTTCCTGATATTCATTGTTTTGTACAAGCTTTGGTTCGTATAAAACCTGTCATTAAGTCAATTTCTCCTCCTTGGAGTTTGAATTTGGTTCTGGGAGCTCTTCAAGCTCCTCCGTTTGAACCCATGCATTCATTGGACATTAAATTACTTTCTTGGAAAGTTTTGTTCCTTTTGGCCATCTCTTCTGCTAGAAGAGTTTCTGAATTATCTGCTCTTTCTTGTGAGTCTCCTTTTCTGATTTTTCATCAGGATAAGGCAGTGTTGCGAACTTCTTTTGAATTTTTACCTAAAGTTGTGAATTCCAACAACATTAGTAGAGAAATTGTGGTTCCTTCATTATGTCCTAATCCTAAGAATTCTAAGGAGAAATCATTGCATTCTTTGGATGTTGTTAGAGCTTTGAAATATTATGTTGAAGCTACGAAATCTTTCCGTAAGACTTCTAGTCTATTTGTTATCTTTTCCGGTTCTAGGAAAGGCCAGAAAGCTTCTGCTATTTCTTTGGCATCTTGGTTGAAATCTTTAATTCATCTTGCCTATGTTGAGTCGGGTAAAATTCCGCCTCAGAGAATTACAGCTCATTCTACTAGGTCAGTATCTACTTCCTGGGCGTTTAGGAATGAAGCTTCGGTTGACCAGATCTGCAAAGCAGCAACTTGGTCCTCTTTGCATACTTTTACTAAATTCTACCATTTTGATGTATTTTCTTCTTCTGAAGCAGTTTTTGGTAGAAAAGTACTTCAGGCAGCGGTTTCAGTTTGAATCTTCTGCTTATGTTTTTTGTTAAACTTTATTTTGGGTGTGGATTTTTTTCAGCAGGAATTGGCTGTCTTTATTTTATCCCTCCCTCTCTAGTGACTCTTGCGTGGAAAGATCCACATCTTGGGTAGTCATTATCCCATACGTCACTAGCTCATGGACTCTTGTTAATTACATGAAAGAAAACATAATTTATGTAAGAACTTACCTGATAAATTCATTTCTTTCATATTAACAAGAGTCCATGAGGCCCACCCTTTTTTGTGGTGGTTATGATTTTTTTGTATAAAGCACAATTATTCCAATTCCTTATTTTTTATGCTTCGCACTTTTTCTTATCACCCCACTTCTTGGCTATTCGTTAAACTGAATTGTGGGTGTGGTGAGGGGTGTATTTATAGGCATTTTAAGGTTTGGGAAACTTTGCCCCTCCTGGTAGGAATGTATATCCCATACGTCACTAGCTCATGGACTCTTGTTAATATGAAAGAAATGAATTTATCAGGTAAGTTCTTACATAAATTATGTTTTTCTTTCCCGTGTCCCAGCAAATCCAGTAAAAGCTCAAGCATTTCTGAAATGTGTTTCAGATCTAGAGTTGACTGGAGTAATTATGCCAGTTCCAGTTCCGGAACAGGGGATGGGGTTTTATTCAAATCTTTTCATTGTACCAAAGAAGGAGAATTCCTTCAGACCAGTTCTGGATCTAAAAATATTGAAT